>NC_044552.1:136152729-136453865 GCF_007565055.1 Rhinopithecus roxellana | reverse complement strand
TGTAGAAGTCCCCACCCTGGCAGTGTGGGATGGTCTCTCATTTACTTAGATCTTATCTGAATTATTTGGAAGAACCTATTGTTCACCTCTTGCCCAGAGCTACATCTAAAGAGGAATGTTGAAGAGTATGCCCTCTTTGACGGATTTCTCAGCTCCTTACTTGTTATATATACACGTTAAATAGCTGGAAAGTTGTTATAAGGTTTTAATAGTCAGAGATTTTTTTGGTTCAGGCTAATCATTTTTTGGAAACACAATTCTTTCAAGAACAATAGACTTCAGTCCGTGCTAGATGCCTCCAGTCAGTATGAGGTGCCAGTAACTACAACTTAAATTTTCTCCTTGACATACTTCTTAAGTCTTATTTATTTCTCTGCTTCCACATCTCTGTCTCTTTATGACAGCTACCTTAGGCCATGTGAAACATTACACTTGAAGGGAAGAATTTTTAACTTAAACCTTGCAAAACTGAGATCCTCTGCTTAATGAGAACCTTTGATGAACCTGTGTTTTTAGTTCTTTGTAAATCTTGTTTCCTACTATGTAAGTTTCTAGATGCTCTCTCTTCTCTTTTGTTTCAGTTCAAAAATCAGCTAATTCTTGCCCAAGCTAGTTTTTTTAATACCTTCCATAAATAGAGCGTCAAACAACCCATGTTACTAACATTGTGCTCTCCTACCTCTTTTAGAACTACCAAATTTGTGTGCACTTGGTCTGCTTTGTAAGTTGTTGAACGCCATACTTCTCTGTATTCATAAGGGTAGACTAGCTGCCACAAAAATTTACTTTGACGTGTATGCTGGCTTACAGGGGATTAGTTACATTTATGTAAAACCATTAGCTAGGTGAACAGGTTAGTGGGGTCACCGTTGTCCACTCAGTTATCCAAGTATCCATTCTGATGGAGTCTCTTACATCTGCAATATGTTGTTTTCAAAGATACCTGGAGTTACCTTAATTCTATCCCTACAGACAGTGGAGAGGGAATGAGAAAGCATGAGGAAAAATTTTAATAGCCAGACCTTGAAGTGGCACATGGCATGTCTGATCATACTGCCATGTCCAGAACTAGGCACATGGCCCTAATTAGCAGCAAAGGGGATGGGAAATGCAATGCTTCCTATGATGACTCTACACTTTGGAAGGTAGAACACATTTTTGTTGGTGGATAATTACCCAAATCTATCACAAGTTGTAACTTGTTAGATAAGAAAAGGTGGAAGCCATCTGGAGGAGGTTAGATGGGGCTAGTTCTCATTTGAAGGCACATTCTAGGCAAAGCAAACTGGTTTGAGAAGCCTTGAAGTGGATAGAACTTGTTTTGTTCTTTTAATATCTCAGGGCCACTGTGGCTCAAGTATTGTGAGAAAAGGGGAGAAAGGGAAAGGTAATGCCAGAGAGGTAGGCAGAAGACAAATTAAGCTTGAAGAGTTAACAAATTTGAATTGCATTTTAAGTATAATAATTTAGAGGTTATTTTAAGTTAAAAAAAATTGTTGGAAAAAAATCATGGATGGGAGGCAGGACTAACTTGTAGCTCCCACTCAGAGCAAGTGTGTGAACTTTTGCTCCAAGTACTACTGCAGGAGAATACCAGGAAAGCCAAGAGAATGGCAGTATTGCACTTCCCCACCTGCCATGGAGAAGAAAATGGCAGTATCACACTTACCCCTGGCAGGCGGAGAAGTGCGATACCTGAGAGCCTTACTTGCTTTCTCAGCCAGGAGGTTGGTGGCATGGGGCAAGTTCTCAGCCCTGCTCATCAGCTGCCCGGAAATAAACTTGGTGCAGTTGTAGGGGCACAGTGCGAGTGAGACTGGCCTCTTGGACTGCAGGAGAGCTGGATGAGGCCTGTAATTGCCATCTTTACCCCACTTCTCTGGGAACCTGTATGACACAGAAGAGGCAGCCATAATCCCCCTGGGAACATAACTCCATTGGCCTGAAAATGACACCCCCATACCCAATAGCAGCCCAGCAAGCCTCACCCAAGAAGAGTCTGAGTTCAGACACATCTAACTCTGGCCTTTCTCTACCCATCCTGGTGGCCAAAGACAAAGGAAATATTCTCTTGGAAACTCTAAGACACCACCTGCCATCTGATCCTCCCTACACTGCCATAACTGATGTTCTTTAAAAAGTGCCACCTCTTGGCTAGAGGCTGATCAACACAAAATTAGTGTAATAAACAAAACTAAAGCTAAGGACCCTCACAGAGTCCATTTTACTCCCCTGCTACCTCCACTGGAGGAAGGGCTGTTATCCACAGCTGAGAGACCTGAATATGGTTTACATCACAGTATTGTGCCGAAATCCCCCAGTACCAGTGCAGAGCTTGGTAGCTCCACTGGATGGCTAGTTCCAGAAGAGAAATAACAATCACTGCAGTTCAGCTCTCAGGAAGCTCCATCCCTGGGGGAAAAGGAGGAACACGAAATCAAGGGAGCACCCTGTGGGACAAAAAAGTCTGAACAGCAACCCATGAGTCCCAGATCTTTCCTCTGACAAAATTTCAAAAATGAGAAGGAACCAGAAAAACAATTCCTGTAGTATGATAAAACAAAGTTCTTTAACACCCCAAAAGAGTACACTAGTTCACCGGCAATGGATCCAAACCAAGAAGAAATCCCTGAATTGCCAGAAAAATAAATTAGAAGGTTGATTATTAAGCTAATCAAGAAGGCACCAGAGAAAGTTGAGTCTAACTTAGAGAAAAAAAAAGATACAAGACATGAAGGGAAAAATCTTCAGTGAAATAGATAGCATAAATAAAAAGTAATCATAATTTCTAGAAATGAAGGACATACTTAGATAAATGCAAAATACACTTGAAAGTCTCAGCAATAGAATCAAACAAGCAGAAGAAAGAACTTCAGAGCTCAAAGACAAGATTTTCAAATTGATCTAATCAAAAAAAAAAAAAAAAAAAAAAGAAAAGACCAAAAAAAAAAAAAAGATTTTAAAAAATTAACAAAACCTCCAAGAAGTTTTGGGATTATGTTAAACAAACAAACCTAAGAATAATTGGCATTCCTGAGGAAGAAGAAAAATCTAAAAGTTCGGAAAACATATTTGAGGGAATAATTGAGGAAAACTTTCCCTGCCTTGTTAGAGATCCAGACATCCAAATACAAAAAACTCAAGGAACAACTGGGAAATTTGTCACAAAAAGATAATCACCTACACACATAGTCATCAGGTTATGTGCGGAACTTATCTAAAGTTAAGACAAAGGAAAGAATCTCAAGAGCTGTGAGGCAAAACACGAGGTAACATATAAAGGAAAACCTATCAGATCAACAGTAGATTTCTCAGTGGAAACCCTACAAACTAGACTGGATGGGTCCCTATCTTTAGCCTCCTTAAACAAAACAATTATCAGCCAAAGATTTTGTAACCAGTGAAAGAAAGCTTCATGAATGAAGGAAAGATACAGCCCTTTTCAGACAAATGCTGAGAGAATTCGCCACTACCAAGGCAGCACTACAAGAACTGCTAAAAGGAGCTCTAAATCATAAAACAAATCCTTAAAATATACCAAAATAGAACCTTCTTAACGCATAAATCTCACAAAACATATGCAACAAAAACACAATTAAAAAATAAAAAACAGGTATTCAGGCAAAAAAATAGCACAATGAATAGTACCTTACATCTCAATACTAACGTTGAATGTAAATGGCCTAACTGCTCCACTTAAAAGATACAAAATACAAAATGGCAGAATGTATAAGAATTCATCAACTAAGTATCTGCTGTCTTCAGGAAACTCACTTAACACATAAAGACTCACATAAACTTAAGGTAAAAGGTTGGAAGAAAATATTCCATGCAAATGGACACCAAAAGCAAGCAGGAGTAGCTATCCTTATATCAGACAAAATTCTGCACAGCAAAGGAAACTACCATCAGAGTCAACAGGCAACCTACAGAATGGGAGAACATTTTTGCAATCTACTCATCTGACAAAGGGCTAATATCCAGAACCTACAAAGAACTCAAATTTACAAGAAAAAAACGACCCCATCAAAAAGTGGGCAAAGGAGATGAACAGACATTTCTCAAAAGAAGACATGCATACAGCCAACAGACACATGAAAAAATGCTCATCACTGGCCATCAGAGAAATGCAAATCAAAACCACAATGAGATACCATCTCACACCAGTTAGAATGGCAATCATTAAGAAGTCAGGAAACAACAGATGCTGGAGAGGATGCGGAGAAATAGGAACACTTTTACACTGTTGGTGGGATTGTAAACTAGTTCAACCATTATGGAAAAGAGTATGGCGATTCCTCAAGGATCTAGAACTAAAAGTACCATATGACCCAGCCATCCCGTTACTGGGTATATACCCAAAGGATTATAAATCATGCTGCTATAAAGCCACATGCACATGTATGTTTATTGCGGCACTATTCACAATAGCAAAGACTTGGAATCAACCCAAATGTCCATCAGTGACAGACTGGATTAAGAAAATGTGGCACATATACACCATGAAATACTATGCAGCCATAAAAAAGAATGAGTTCATGTCCTTTGTAGGGACATGGATGCAGCTGGAAACCATTATTCTCAGCAAACTATTGCAAGAACAGAAAACCAAACACTGCATGTTCTCACTCATAGGTGGGAACTAAACAATGAGATCACTTGGACTCAGGAAGGGGAACATCACAAACTGGGGCCTATTATGGGGAGGGGGGAGGGGGGAGGGATTGCATTGGGAGTTATACCTGATGTAAATGACGAGTTGATGGGTGCTGACGAGTTGATGGGTGCAGCACACCAACATGGCACAAGTATACATATGTAACAAACTTGCACGTTGTGCACATGTACCCTAGAACTTCAAGTATAATAATAATAATAAAAAACTTGAAAGGAACAGCAGTTAAAAAAGACAAAGAGGGATATTACATAATGATAAAAGGACTTGTCCAGCAGGCAAATATCACAATCATAAATATATATGCACTTAATACTTGATATCACAAATTTATAAAACAGTTACTACTAGACCTACAAAATGAAATAGACAGCAACAAAATAGTAGTGAGGGACATCAGTACTCCACTGACAGCACTAGACAGGTCATCAAGACAAAGTCAACAAAGAAACAATGAATTTAAACTATACACTAGAACAAACGGACTTAACACATATTTACAGAACATTCTACTCAACAACTGCAGAATACACATTCTATTCATCAGCACATGAAACATTCTCCAAGGCTGACCATATGATAGGCCACAAAACAAGTCTCAATAAATTTAAGAAAATCAAAATTATATCAGGCACTCTATCAGACCACAGTGGAATAAAATTGGAAATTAACTCAAAAAGGAATACTCAAAATCATGCAAATAAATGGAAATCAAATCATCTGCTCCTGAATAATCACTGGGTCAACAATGAAATCAAGATGGAAATTAAGAAATTATTTGAATTGAACGATAATAGTGATACAATTTACGAAAACCTCTGAGATACAGCAAAGGCAGTGTGCTAAGAGGAAAGTTCATACCCTTAAATGCCTATATCAAAATTTCTGAAAGAGCAAACATAAACAATGTAAGGTCACACCTCAAGAAACTAGAGAAACAAGAACCATCCAAACCCAACCCAGAAAAAGAAAATAAATAACAAAGATCAGAGCAGAACAAAATGAAATTGAAAAAAATATTACAACAGATAAATGAATCAAAAAGCTGGTTCTATGAGAAGATAAAATTGATACACCATTAGTAAGAAAAACCAAGAAAATAAGAGAGAAGATCCAAATAAGCTCAATTAGAAATGAAACAGGAGCTATTACAACCAATGCCACAGAAATACAAAAGATTATTAAAGGCTACTATGAATACCTTTACAAGCATAAACTATAAAACCTAGAGGTGACAAAAAAATTTCTGGAAATATACAACCATCCTACATTAAACCAGGGAGAAACAGAAACTCTGAACAGGCTAATAACAAGCAGTGAGCTTGAAATGGTAGTAAAAAGATTGCCAAGAAAAAAGTCCAGGATCAGACAGATTCACAACTGAATTCCAACAGATATTCAAAGAAGAATTATTACCAATTCTATTGATACTATTCTACAAGGCAGAGAAAGAGGGAATCCTCCCCAAATCAATCTATGAAACCAGTATCATCCTAATACCAAAACCAGGAAAGGATATAAAGAAAAAGAAAACTACAGACCAATATCCTTGATGAACATAGATGCAAAAATCCTCAATGAAATCTGAAAATCCTAGCTGACTGAATCCAACAGCACATCAAGAAGATAATCCACCATGATCAAGTGGGTTTCATCCCAGGGATGCAGGGATGGTTTAACATACACAAGTCAATAAATGTGATACACCACATAAACAGAATTAAAAACAAAAATCACATGATCATCTGAATAGATGCAGAAAAGCATTACAAAATCCAGCATCCCTTTATGATTAAAGCCCTCAGCAAAATCTGCATAAAAGAAACATACCTCAAGGTAATAAAAGCCATCTATAACAGACCGACAGCCAACATAATACTGAATGGGGAAAAGTTGAAAGCATTTTCCCTACAAACTAGAAAAAGACAAAGATGCCCACTCTCACCACTTCTATTTATCATAGTACTGGAAGTCCTAGCCAGAGCAATCAGACAAGAAAAAGAAATAAATGGCATCCAAATCAGTAAAGTAGAATTCAAACACTTGCTTTTTGCTGATGATATGATAATATACATAGAAAACCCTAAAGACTCCTCCAAAAAGTTCCTAGAACTGAGAAATCAGGAGAGTTTCTGGATACAAAATTAATGTACACAAATCAGAAGCTCTGCTGTAGACCACAGCAACCAAACCGAGATTCAAATCAAGAACTCAACCCCTTTTGCTATAATTGCAAAAATAAAACACTTAGGAATATACATAATCAAGGATGTTAAAGATCTCTGCAAAGAAAACTACAAAACACTGCTGAAGGAAATCATAGATGACACAAACAAATGGAAACACATCCCATGCTCATGGATGGGTAGAATCAATATTGTAAAACCAACCATAATGCCAAAAGAAATCTACAAATTCAGTGCAATTCCCATCATAATACCACCATAATTCTTCACAGAACTAGAATAAGCCACCATAAAATTCATATGAAACTAATATGAAGTTTGAGAGTGCATAGCCAAAGCAAGACTAAGCAAAAAGAACAAATATGGAGGCATTGCATTACCCACATTCAAGCTATACTATAAGGCCATAGTCACCAAAAGAGCATGGTACTGGTAATAAAAAATAGGTGCATAGACCAATGGAGCAGAATAGAGAACCCAGAGATAACCCCAAATACTTAGGGTCAATTGATCTTCAACAAAGCAAAGAAAAACATAAAGTGGGGAAATTACAGCCTATTCAACAAATGTTGCTGGGAAAATTGGCAAGCCACATGTAGTAGAATGAAACTGGATCCTCATCTCTCATTTTATATAAAAATCAACTAAAGATGGATCAAGAACTTAAAGACTGAAACCATAAAAATTTTAGAAGATAACATCAGAAAAACCCTTCTAGACAGTGGCTTAGGCAAAGACTTCATGACTGAGAACCCAAAAGTAAATGCAACAAAAACAAAGACAAATAGATGGGCCTTAATTAAACTAAAAACTTCTGCACAGCAAAAGAAAAATTCAGCAGAAAAAAACAGACAACCCACAGAATGGGAGAAAATCTTTGCAATATATATATCTGATGAAAGACTAATATCCAGAATCTACAAGAAACTCAAGCAACTCAGCAACAGAAAAACAATCCCATCAAACAGTGTGCTAAGGACATGAATAGTCAGTTCTTAAGATATACACATGGCCAATAAACATATAAAAAAATGCTCAACATAACTAATGACCAGGGTAATGCAAATCAAAACCACAATGCAATACCACTTTACTCTTGCAAGAATGCCCATGATCCAAAAATAAAAAAATAATATATATTGGTGTGGATGTGGTGAAAATGGAACACTTTTACACTGCTGGTGGGAGTCCAAACTATTGCAACCACTGTGGAAAACAGTGTCGATATTCCTCAAAGCACTAAAAGTAGAACTACCATTTGATACAGCGATCCCTCTGCTGGGTGTCTACCCAGAGGAAAAGAAGTAGTTACACAAAAGAAGATACTTACACGCTCATGTTTAAAGCAGCACAATTCACAAATTCAAAAATATGGAACCAGCCCAAATGCCCAACAATCAACGATTGAATAAAGAAATTGTGGTGTGTATATATATATGTGTGTGTGTGTGTGTGTGTGTGTGTATGTGTATGTATACCATTGAGTACTACTCAACCACAAAAAAGAAAGGAAACAATGGCATTTCCAGAGACCTGGATGGAATTGGAGACCATTATTCTAAATTAAATAACTCAGGAATAGAAAATCAAACATCATATGTTCTCACTCACTAGTGGAAGTTAAGCTATGAGGATGCAAAGGCATAAGAATGATAAAATGGACTTTGGGGACTCAGGGGAAAGGGTGAGAGGGGGATGAGGGATAAAATATTACAGATTGGTTACAGCGTACACCATTCAGAAGATGGGTACACCAAAATCTCAAAAATCACCACTAAAGAACTTATTAATGTAAACAAACATCACCTGTTCCCCCAAAACCTATTGAAATAAAAAACTAAAAACCTGCTAAGGATTGCACAGAAACATAGAAAAAAAGAAATGAATTAGGCTCAATGTTTCAGGTAGGATGTTTTAAAAACAGTTTTATTGATATATGATCCACATACAGCACAATTCACCCATTTGAAATGTGCATGCAGTCTAGGTGTGGTAGCTCACTCCTGTAATCCCAGCACTTTGGGAGGCCGAGGCAGACTGCATCACTTGAGCCCAGACGTTCGAGAGCAGCCTGGGCAACATGGTGAAACCCCATCTCTACAAAAAATACAAAAATTAGCTGTGTGTGGTGGTACATGCTTGTAGTCCCTACAACTACCTGGGGGGCCGAGGCAGGAAGATCACCTGGGCCTGGGATGTCAAAGTTGCAATGAGCTGTGTTCATGCCACTGCACTCCAGCCTGGGTGACAAAGATAGACTCTGTCTCAAAAAATATTAAATAAAATGAGTGTACAAAAATTATTAAATATTTTAGAGATCACATGAGAGTTAAAAGTATCTGTTTGCTGTAGAGAGAATGGTGATAGATGTGAGTAGAAATGTAAGACAATCATAGTGGTTTTGATAAGATGCTAAGGGAAATGTAGAAGAGAAGTAGAGAAGGATTTTCCCATCTCTCCCAGTAATTAATTATGCCCAATGTGCATTAATCAGATAGTCTTTCAGTGAAGCATGAGAAAATGGCATCTGAAAATTCAGGTTTCTTAAACCCACCTTTAGAAGCAAGTATGTCATTCGAGCAAATAATATGGACCTAAAAATTTTTTACTCTTTCCCCATAGAGATTTACCTTTTTGTTACTATTTGCCTCTTGTTAGAGATTTACCTTTTTGTTATTATTTCTTCTTATTAAATATCTAGGCATATTTTTCTTAGTTGGAGCTTCCATATATAAGGATTAGAGGATTATGGATAGTGTAGGAGAGTGAATATTTTCATGTTTCTGCATGGTTAGAACTTTAAGATAAAAGAAAGCTAGAATTTGGATTGAAGAATAAATCTTAGGAGTTAAAAGGTGAACAAATAGTGAAAAATCATGAAAAATATTTAAATATTTTATCTTCTTGGTGTTCACATTTCAAAGGATGAAATCCCTTTACATTCCAAAAGGACTTAAAACATTAGGGAGCAAAGATTTCTCTCAATTTCTCAGGAAGACAGGGGGCACTGTGTAGATTATATTTAACTTCCACATTCATAGTTGGGGCTTTCTGTCCTGCAGTGCAAAAAATCCTTTGCACATACATGGCTCATCTGGCCCTCACTGCATCATCCCAAAGAGGTAAGTATGAGACATCAAGAACTAATGTAGCTATTGCTATAAACGATAACACTCTGTCCCTGATCCGGAACCTTAGTGTTTGCTTTCCAAATAATGTAAGTAAATATAGGCAAAAAAGTTATATCAGATTGATCAAAAACAATCTTTTTGACAAATAGGTGCCACAGATGGATAAAAAATTATCCAAGGAGTAAAGGACACACAAGAGTAGCGTGTACCTCTAAGTATGGCATCCATAGAATAAAGCTCAGAACAAATTGAGACTTGTGAAGAGTAATAGGAGCAATATAAAGGTATTTGTAGACATATCTTAAGCAAGAAGATGAACAACTGAAGGGGAAGAGTATAATGTTAAGAAAAGATAAAAAGAGAGTAGTCTACTAATAAGGAAAATAACTTTCAAGCAAGGCACTTTAGCAGTGTAGTTATTAATAATACCTTTGTAGAATTTTAGAGTTTTTGGGCGAATGTGTGGCAGGTTCTAAAATTTTGCATCCCATTTATTATCAATAGTATCTCGTGAATCAGGATAATTTTAGCCGCAACAGACTTGATTTTATTTCACATTTTAATCAGATGGAAAGGTATATGTATGAATTCGAACAACAGAATTATGATTCAAAATTATCTCAGCTAGGTAAGCCAAAAACAGAAGTTTGAATGTAATTAACAATTTTTCACATGGAGTTAGAAGACTACTTACAAAATAGGGGAACTAACAGTATATCTGAAGCTGTCTTTCGAATGAGAACCTAACTTATTTGTCATAAAAACTGAACTCTTAGCTAAAACACAGTGTTATAGGTTTTGGTGCCAGAAGTATCACTCAATAGCTAAGACATGTAGAGGAAGATACAGAGTTGTCTAAGCCTATGACTTTTTCACTGTGTGTATAATATCAAATTCAGGACAATTTCAGAAGTGTGTTTGGTTATTGTTATTCCAGCTTTACAACATTGTCTCTGGTTTTAGAAGGTTCATTTTGGAAGAGACAATGGCAAACAAGAGAGTATTCTGAGAACAACAGCTAGGACATGGCAGAAACCAAAAGCTAAGCAATGAGACTCATTTGAAAATTAAGTACTTTTAGCCTAGAATGCAGAACACAGAATAGGAGATATTCACATAAAACAACATTATATTGACATTAAAAAGTCATGCATATGAGGAAACATAGATAAGAAATTTAAATTCAAATGAGGTTCCTGACAAAGGCTTATAATTTCTCTTAAAAAATCAAATGAGGTATATTACTTGATTACATGAATTGAACATTAAAAAAATGACATAGTTTAGAAGAGTTATAGTGACAAACACCTCAAATCCATTATTTTAATGCAAAAGTGCTTGAATTAATTTTAAAAATTGGAAATGTTACCTTACGGACAACCAGTTTTGCTACAGAGGAAAATGCTAGAACCGGCAAGTAGATGTCTGTAACACAGCGACATAATTTAGAGTAATAAAATAAAATCTTTTCAACTCTGAAAAGAATTCTCTTAGAAAAGAGTGCCAAATCCCTGGAAGTGCTTAAGCTAAGGCTGGAAAACAATCTCACTGGAGATGGGATTTCTGTAAGATAACCTCTAAGACCTTTTCCAAATAAAATTCATTATTTTATTAAATAATGCAAGCTCATGTAGAGAAAAGGTCAAAAATACAGAAATATCCAAATATTATTAAAGTATCTAGTAAAATTTGCAAAGGATAATGTTAGAGTAGAATCTGGAAATCATGCTTCTGGAAAGATTTTCAGGAATGCAAGAATCAATGAATACTAAATGAATTTTGCAAGAAAATCATTGGAGCATGAAAAATAAAAAACCTTTTGAAATAAAGCACAATTCTACTTTAGAGCTTTCTCAGCATAGTTATAGATTTGTGGGTCAAAATTCCCAAATAACCAATATATTTAAAAGCATCACATTTTAATATATCACTGTGAATATCACGTAATAAACAGAAATGTAATAGATTATTAATATCTGTCCATGCACAGGTTTATATGCCAATTTAGAAATAAATAGAATTTCCTCAAGTGTGATAGTACAAGCTTTAAAATGTAGGATAACTGGGAATTATTTCAACTATTAAATGCAATTTGTGTTAAATAGAATTTTCTCCCTCTGTTTAGCTGAAGGCCAGTTTTATATACTGTTACCCTATTTTTTTCATGATAATCTTTTCTCAGTTTTTTTTTTTTTTTTTTTTTTTTAACGTTTTATATCCTTTGTCTTCATAAGGGAATTGTGCTGGGACAAAGTGAACCATCACTGGTATTTCTTGTTTACTGATTCAGTGAATTTCATTCATTTATTCATATAGTAAATATTTAATAGTCACTCAGAATTATAATGTAGGATGCAAGGCCCTAACCACATTATAGTGAGCTGCTACTGAAGGCAACTGATAAAAATATAAGGAAAAGCTGTTAAATGCTATTGTAAGGGATGTGCAGAATATCACCAGTGTACATAGCAGTAGCCCTTGTCTGGTATGGCAAGAGCTACTGCAAGGGGCAGTTAATGAAGAAAATGTGGTCTCGTTTGGACCTAAGATTTGAGGAGGAATTATCCAAGATAAAAGGGAAAGAGTATTCCAGACAAAGGAAAAAGCCCATAAGAAAGTCCAGAGGTAAGTAAGAACTGACAGGCACTAGGACCTGAAAGAAGAATAAAATTGTGCTGGACATGCAGTGTATGGAGGGTGAAAGAGTCGGGTGGGTGATCGAGAGGGTGGGCATAAGACTACATAATTGACTAGGGACAATGCTTTTTAAGGCATAGCAATAAATTTGACCTTTACCCTGAAAGCAAAAGATATCAAAGATTTTTGTCCTCCTAAGGGGGGTATCAGAGCCACATTTGCATTTTAGAAGAATAACTACTTCTACACAGTGAAGAATGAATTATTATTTGTTTTCTTTTTTAAGACAGTCTCTCTCTGTTGTCCAGGCTTGAGTGCAGTGGCACAGTCTCGGCTCACTGCAACCTCTGCCTCCCAGGTTTAAGTGATTCTCCTGCCTCAGCCTCCCAAGTAGCTGGGACTACAGGCATGCACCCCCACACCCAGCTGATTTTTGTATTTTTAGTAGAGGTACGGTTTTACCATATTGGTCAGATTGTTCTTGAACTCCTGACCTTGTGATCCACCCACCTTAGCCTCCCAAAATGCTGGGATTACAGGCATGAGCCACTGCACCTCGCCTGAAGAATGAATTTGAGAAGTGAAGACTGGTGCTAAGAAGATCCATTTGGGAGTCTATTTCAGTCCATCATATGGATATGGTGGCTTTCATGAGCTTCATGATCCTGAGGATGAAAATCAATAAACACCTATGTTTTAAAGTGGAATTCAGAAACTTCGTTACTGGTTGACTTTAAGGGAAAAAGGAGTCCAAGATGATGATCAAGGTGGTTTCTTGGATAGATGAGAAGATGGTGATGGTTCTAACGAAATGGGAAATACCAAAGAAATTCACCTGGGAAAAGTGATCATTTTGGTTTTGAACATTTTGAGTTTGAGGGAGCTGAAATACTGAACTACAGATGTCAAGTAAGAAGTTAAAATACACAATTCTAGGACTTAAGAAAAATCTGGCAGATCTATCAGCGACTAAGTCATTCCTGAAGCTGTGGAGTGTGCAAGATCCCCTAGAAACATGTGAAAATCAAAAAGCAGAGAAGATCTGGGGCAGATCCCTGACAAATACCTTATGAGAATGACAGAGGAAACATTGCCAGGAACAGAGGTCACGAATAAGCAAACAAAAAATTGTCAGAGAGTATGAGGAAAGAATGTTTCAGAAGAAGGTTGTGGTTGACAATTTTAAGTGATTTTCTTTTTTTTTTTTTTTTTTTTTTTATTATACTTTAAGTTCTAGGGTACATGTGCATAACGTGCAGGTTTGTTACATATGTATACTTATGCCATGTTGGTGTGCTGCACCCATCAACTCATCAGCACCCATCAATTCATCATTTATATCATGTATAACTCCCCAGTGCAATCCCTCCCTCCTCCCCCCTCCCCATGATAGGCCCCAGTGCGTGATGTTCCCCTTCCCGAGTCCAAGTGATCTCATTGTTCAGTTCCCACCTATGAGTGAGAACATGCGGTGTTTGGTTTTCTGTTCTTGTGATAGTTTGCTAAGAATGATGGTTTCCAGTTGCATCCATGTCCCTACAAAGGACGCAAACTCATCCTTTTTTATGGCTGCATAGTATTCCATGGTGTATATGTGCCACATTTTCTTCATCCAGTCTGTCACAGATGGACATTTGGGTTGATTCCAAGTCTTTGCTATTGTGAATAGTGCCGCAATAAACATACGTGTACATGTGTCTTTGTAGTAGAATAATTTATAATCCTTTGGGTATATACCCAGTAGTGGGATGGCTGGGTCATATGGTACATCTAGTTCTAGATCCTTGAGGAATTGCCATACTGTTTTCCATAATGGTTGAACTAGTTTACAATCCCACCAACAGTGTAAAAGTGTTCCTATTTCTCCACATCCTCTCCAACACCTGTTGTTTCCTGACTTCTTAATGATTGCCATTCTAACTGGTGTGAGATGGTATCTCATTGTGGTTTTGATTTGCATTTCTCTGATGGCCAGTGATGATGAGCATTTTTTCATGTGTCTGTTGGCTGTATGAATATCTTCTTTTGAGAAATGTCTGTTCATATCCTTTCCCCACTTTTTGATGGGGTTGCTTGTTTTTTTCTCGTATATTTGTTTGAGTTCTTTGTAGATTCTGGATATTAGCCCTTTGTCAGATGAGTAGGTTGCAAAAATTTTCTCCCATTCTATAGGTTGCCTGTTCACCCTGATGGTAGTTTCTTTTGCTGTGCAAAAGCTCTTTAGTTTAATTAGATCCCATTTGTCAATTTTTGCTTTTGCTGCCGTTGCTTTTGGTGTTTTAGACATGAAGTCCTTGCCCATGCCTATGTCCTGAATGGTACTACCTAGATTTTCTTCTAGGGTTTTTATGGTATTAGGTATAACATTTAAGTCTCTAATCCATCTAGAATTAATCTTCGTATAAGGGGTAAGGAAAGGATCCAGTTTCAGCTTTCTACTTATGGCTAGCCAATTTTCCCAGCACCATTGATTAAATAGGGAATCCTTTCCCCATTTCTTGTTTCTCTCAGATTTGTCAAAGATCAGATGGCTGTAGATGTGCGGTATTATTTCTGAGGACTCTGTTCTGTTCCATTGGTCTATATCCTTGTTTTGGTACCAGTACCATGCTGTTTTGGTTACTGTAGCCTTGTAGTATAGTTTGAAGTCAGGTAGCGTGACGCCTCCAGCTTTGTCCTTTTGACTTAGGATTGTCTTGGCAATGCGGGCTCTTTTTTGGTTCCATATGAACTTTAAAGCAGTTTTTTCCAATTCTGTGAAGAAACTCATTGGTAGCTTGATGGGGATGGCATTGAATCTATAAATAACCTTGGGGAGTATGGCCGTTTTCACGATATTGATTCTTCCTATCCATGAGCATGGTATGTTCTTCCATTTGTTTGTGTCCTCTTTGATTTCACTGAGCAGTGGTTTGTAGTTCTCCTTGAAGAGGTCCTTTACATCCCTTGTAAGCTGGATTCCTAGGTATTTTATTCTCTTTGAAGCAATTGTGAATGGAAGTTCATTCCTGATTTGGCTCTCTGCTTGTCTGTTACTGGTGTATAAGAATGCTTGTGATTCTTGCACATTAATTTTGTATCCTGAGACTTTGCTGAAGTTGCTTATCAGCTTAAGGAGATTTTGGGCTGAGACGATGGGGTTTTCTAAATATACAATCATGTCATCTGCAAACAGGGACAATTTGACTTCTTCTTTTCCTAACTGGATACCCTTGATTTCTTTCTCTTGCCTGATTGCCCTAGCCAGAACTTCCAAGACTATGTTGAATAGGAGTGGTGAGAGAGGGCATCCCTGTCTTGTGCCAGTTTTCAAAGGGAATTTTTCCAGTTTTTGCCCATTCAGTATGATATTAGCTGTGGGTTTGTCATAAATAGCTCTTATTATTTTGAGGTACGTTCCATCAATACCGAATTTATTGAGCGTTTTTAGCATGAAGGGCTGTTGAATTTTGTCAAAAGCCTTTTCTGCATCTATTGAGATGATCATGTGGTTCTTGTCTTTGGTTCTGTTTATATGCTGGATTACGTTTATTGATTTGCGAATGTTGAACCAGCCTTGCATCCCAGAGATGAAGCCCACTTGATCATGGTGGATAAGCTTTTTGATGTGCTGCTGAATCCGGTTTGGCAGTATTTTATTGAGAATTTTTGCATCAATGTTCATCAGGGATATTGGTCTAAAATTCTCTTTTTTTGTTGTGTCTCTGCCAGGCTTTGGTATCAGGATGATGTTGGCCTCTTAAAATGAGTTAGGGAGGATTCCCTCTTTTTCTATTGATTGGAATAGTTTCAGAAGGAATGATACCAGCTCCTCCTTGTACCTCTGGTAGAATTCAGCTGTGAATCCATCTGGTCCTGGACTTTTTTTGGTGGGTAGGCTATTAATTGTTGCCTGAATTTCAGAGCCTGCTATTGGTCTATTCAGGGATTCAACTTCTTCCTGGTTTAGCCTTGGGAGAGTGTAAGTGTCCAGGAAATTATCCATTTCTTCTAGATTTTCTAGTTGATTTGCGTAGAGGCGTTTATAGTATTCTCTGATGGTAGTTTGTATTTCTGTGGGGTCAGTGGTGATATCCCCTTTATCATTTTTTATTGCATCTATTTGAGTCCTCTCTCTTTTCTTCTTTATTAGCCTTGCTAGCGGTCTGTCAATTTTGTTGATCTTTTCAAAAAACCAACTCCTGGATTCATTGATTTTTTGGAGGGTTTTTTGTGTCTCTATCTCCTTCAGTTCGGCTCTGATCTTAGTTATTTCTTGCCTTCTGCTAGCTTTTGAATGTGTTTGCTCTTGCCTCTCTAGTTCTTTTAATTGTGATGTTAGAATGTCAATTTTAGATCTTTCCTGCTTTCTCTTGTGGGCATTTAGTGCTATAAATTTCCCTCTACACACTGCTTTAAATGTGTCCCAGAGATTCTGGTATGTTGTATCTTTGTTCTCATTGGTTTCAAAGAACATCTTTATTTCCACTTTCATTTCGTTATGTACCCAGTAGTCATTCAGGAGCAGGTTGTTCAGTTTCCATGTAGTTGAGCGGTTTTGATTGAGTTTCTTAGTCCTGAGTTCTAGTTTGATTGCACTGTGGTCTGAGAGACAGTTTGTTATAATTTCTGTTCTTTTACATTTGCTGAGGAGTGCTTTACTTCCAATTATGTGGTCAATTTTGGAATAAGTGCGATGTGGTGCTGAGAAGAATGTATATTCTGTTGATTTGGGGTGGAGAGTTCTATAGATGTCTATTAGGTCCGCTTGGTGCAGAGATGAGTTCAGTTCCTGGATATCCTTGTTAACTTTCTGTCTCGTTGATCTGTCTAATGTTGACAGCGGAGTGTTGAAGTCTCCCATTATTATTGTATGGGAGTCTAAGTCTCTTTGTAAGTCTCTAAGGACTTGCTTTATGAATCTGGGTGCTCCTGTATTGGGTGCATATATACTTAGGAGAGTTAGCTCTTCCTGTTGAATTGATCCCTTTACCATTATGTAATGGCCTTCTTTGTCTCTTTTGATCTTTGATGGTTTAAAGTCTGTTTTATCAGAGACAAGGATTGCAACCCCTGCTTCTTTTTGTTCTCCATTTGCTTGGTAGATCTTCCTCCATCCCTTTATTTTGAGCCTATGTATGTCTCTGCATGTGAGATGGGTCTCCTGAATACAGCAGACTGATGGGTCTTGACTCTTTATCCAGTTTGCCAGTCTGTGTCTTTTAATTGGAGCATTTAGTCCATTAACATTTAAGGTTAATATTGTTATGTGTGAACTTGATCCTGCCATTATGATATTAACTGGTTATTTTGCTCATTAGTTGATGCAGTTTCTTCCTAGCCTCGATGGGCTTTACATTTTGGCATGTTTTTGCGATGGCTGGTACCGGTTGTTCCTTTCCATGTTTAGGGCTTCCTTCAGGGTCTCTTGTAAGGCAGGCCTGGTGGTGACAAAATCTCTAAGCATTTGCTTATCTGTAAAGGATTTTATTTCTCCTTCACTGATGAAACTTAGTTTGGCTGGATATGAAATTCTGGGTTTAAAATTCTTTGCTTTAAGAACGTTGAATATTGGCCCCCACTCTCTTCTGGCTTGTAGAGTTTCTGCCGAGAGATCTGCTGTTAGTCTGATGGGCTTCCCTTTGTGGGTAACCCGACCTTTCTCTCTGGCTGCCCTTAAGATTTTTTCCTTCATTTCAACTTTGGTGAATCTGGCAATTATGTGTCTTGGAGTTGCTCTTCTGGAGGAGTATCTTTGTGGCGTTCTCTGTATTTCCTGGATTTGAATGTTGGCCTGCCCTACTAGGTTGGGGAAGTTCTCCTGGATGATATCCTGAAGAGTGTTTTCCAACTTGGTTCCATTTTCCCCCTCACTTTCAGGTACCCCAATCAGACGTAGATTTGGTCTTTTTATGTAATCCCATACTTCTTGCAGGCTTTGCTCATTTCTTTTTCTTCTTTTTTCTTTTGGTTTCTCTTCTCGCTTCATTTCATTCATTTGATCTTCAATCGCTGATACTCTTTCTTCCAGTTGATCGAGTCGGTTACTGAAGCTTGTGCATTTGTCACGTATTTCTCGTGTCATGGTTTTCATCTCTGTCATTTCGTTTATGACCTTCTCTGCATTAATTAGTCTAGCTGTCAATTCTTCCACTCTTTTTTCAAGATTTTTAGTTTCTTTGCGCTGGGTTCGTAATTCCTCCTTTAGCTCTGAGAAGTTTGATGGACTGAAGCCTTCTTGTCTCCTCTCGTCCAAGTCATTCTCTGACCAGCTTTGATCCGTTGCTGGCAATGGGCTGCGCTCCTTTGCAGGGGGAGATGCGCTCTTATTTTTTGAATTTCCAGATTTTCTGCCCTGCTTCTTCCCCATCTTTGTGGTTTTATCTGTCTCTGATCTTTGATGGTGGTGACGTACTGATGGGGTTTTGGTATAGGTGTCCTTCCTGTTTGATAGTTTTCCTTCTGACAGTCAGAAGGACTGTCTGTTGGTCTGTTGGAGATTGCTTGAGGTCCACTCCAGACCCTGTTTGCCTGGGTATCAGCAGCAGAGGTTGCCGAAGATAGAATATTGCTGAACAGCGAGTGTACCTGTCTGATTCTTCCTTTGGAAGTTTCCTCTCAGGGGTGTACTCCACCCTGTGAGGTGTGGGGTGTCAGACTGCCCCTAGTGGGGGATTTCTCCCAGCTAGGCTACTCAGGGGTCAGGGACACACCTGAGCAGGCAGTCTGTCCGTTCTCAGATCTCAACCTCCGCGTTGGGAGATCCACGGCTCCCCCAAATCTGTCAGGCAGAGTCGTTCGCGTCTGCACCGGCTCCCGCTACTTCCCCTGTTGGTCTTCAGCTGTGCGCTGTCCCCAGAGGTGGAGACTACAGAGACAGGCAGGCTTCCTGGAGCTGCTGTGAGCTCCACCCAGTTCGAGCTTCCCAGCGGCTTTGTTTACCTACTTAAGCCTCAGCAATGGCGGGCGCCCCTCCCCCAGCCTCGCTGCTGCCTTGCGGATAGATCGCGGCAGACTGCTGTGTTAGCAGTGAGGGAGGCTTCGTGGGCGTGGGACCCTCCCGGCCAGGTGTGGGATATATTCTCCTGGTGTGCCTGTATGCTTGCAGCGCAGTATTGGGGTGGGAGTTACCCGATTTTCCAGGTGTTGTGTGTCTCAGTTCCCCTGGCTAGGAAAACGGATCCCCTTCCCCCTTGCGCTTCCAGGTGAGGCGATGCCTCGCCCTGCTTCAGCTCTCGCTGGTCAGGCTGCAGCAGCTGACCAGCACCGATTGTCCGGCACTCCCTAGTGAGATGACCCCAGTACCTCAGTTGAAAATGCAGAAATCAGCGGTCTTCTGTGTCGCTCGCGCTGGGAGTTGGAGACTGGAGCTGTTCCTATTCGGCCATCTTGCTCCGCCCCCCCTTAAGTGATTTTCTTAAAGGCCCTGTGATTTTCTGGGTTAAGGTAACAAAATATCACAGAATGGGTGAATTAAAAGAAATTTATTTTCTCACAGTTCTGGAGGTTGGAAGTCCAAAATCAAGGTGCCAGCAGGGTTGGTTTCTCCAGAGGCCTCTCTCTTTGGCTTGCAAGGTGCCCATGTTCTTGTTGTGTCCACATATGGCCTTTTTTTTCTGTGCACACACATTCCTGGTGCCTCTTCCTCTTCTTATAAGGGCACTCATCATATTGGATTAGGACCCCACCCTTATGACCTCATTTAATCTTAATTACCTCTGTTTAAAGGCTCTATCTCCAAATACAGTCATATTAGGGTTAGGGTTTCAACATATCAGTTTCGATGAACATAATTTAATCAGTAACAGGGTCCTAGTGGGAAATGGTGATGTTAGAATTATTTCCGACTTCCTTCATCATCTAGTCCAGAATTCTTTCCATTATAAGACACTGCTTCTCTACGTATTTAAGTTGTAATTTTATTACCCAACTCTAGCCATAATACTGTAAACTCTTTGTGTACCATGTTCCTATTTATTGTTACATCCCACAGTGCCTGCCATAGCATCAAGTAAAATGATGTATTAATTAAAGTATATATATGAAGCAAAATCTAAGTTCAGCCATTTCCATGTAAATTAAGATTTCAGTTGGTTATGATGGCCCTTGCTAGTTATCTTCACTGCTATGTGCCCCTTTATACACTGTAAATAAGTATAAACTAGTCGTCTCTTTGGAGGAATAAAGCCAAGATGTTTAAGAATACAGAAGTCAAACTAAAAATAAAACTAGTAAAGAAAAGAGTGCAAGAGAGAAGATATATACACACATATTATCTCTACTTCATCCATTGTCCTCTCCTTTACTCTGTTTCTGAATCATTTTACTTCATAGGAAAGCAATGCTCGAGATTATATGTTGAGAAATGGTAGACTTAAGTATAAAGGATGGGTGGCAGGAAATAAAGGAGTAGTTCAACTTTGGGATGCCACAATTTGTAAACAAAAAGTGTTGACAATTGACAACTTGGTGGTACAGAAATTAATATTAGAGTCCTGAGAAAAATAAACTATGAGTGACATATTTCAATTTCCCTGGAGGAAATTTCCTTTTAGATTTTCTCCCATGGCCAACATCTTTCAACAATCACTTTGGTCAGAGTTGAGAAGCAAAGAGCTAAATTCATTATTGGAGGAAAGGTTAAGAAAAGATTTAAAATATGGATGGAGATGAAGGTCAGAGGTATCAAGGATGCAAATTCAGTGTATCAGATGATAATAGAAAGCCACATGTAAAACACAAGTCAGGAAATGACTTTATGTGTTACCGTGCTAAAACAGTCATTTTCGTATTAAGAAACATGTTCTTTACTAGCCACAGGAAAAGCTCCTTGCTACTTTTGCTGGCTGGAATGTAAGATACACATTTCATTGGTCTCTGTTCCTGAAATCTGTGGCTTGAAACTTGGAGGGCGGAAAGGTCATTAGATTTAGCTGGCCTACAATAATACTCCATAAACCAGTTTCAATTGTCAAGCAAAACCATTGGCATGGGATTTGAAAACCTGTAATTCACTGGAATGAATTAATTGACATCTTTTAAAATATTAAATTTATTTTCGGGTTTAATGAAAATGTGTAATTTCTATGAAAACAAGACTGTATTTTAAAATAAAAGTATTATCTTAAGCCTGGCATTGGATTTTAAGACATTTTGTATTTTACATAATTTGATACATTTGACATATTTATCAGTTATTATTCCTTATCCCTCACTTCCATCCATGTGTAAGATTTTAATTTCTTAAACACCAAGCAAAATTTTAAGACAAAGAGTTGTTGAAACTTTAAAATTTGCTGATCCCGATGTGTAGAAAGTTTCCTATTTCCAGTATATTTCTGGAGATGTATGGCTGTAACTGTCTACTTTATCTGTCAACTGATAAGATCAGGATTGGTTTTGAGATTCCAAGAGAGTGTATATAAGGAAAATATTATTTTACTTTGGATGCTTAATGGTATTCAGGACAGACATTTTTCTCACACGAGATCTTATATGTTTGAACTTTTGTCTTGATCTAATGTAATGTGTGCCTCTGAGGTGCGTGCTGAGGAAAGGAATTGGTAAAGCATGAAACGGCCATTGTAGGAAGTTCAGTATTTAAGTGAGATTGCTAACAAAGAGGATTTCTCTCTCACCTACAGAACTTTCAGCTGATCTTATACCTTCAAACCTCTCCAGATTCAAAATAAAGTAGCCGTTCTTTCTACTTAATCCAAAGTATTGCCAATAATTTGCAGATAAACATTGGAGTCCTGCTGTAAAAACTTATGCCCTACAGACTTAGAACAAGGAAGACAAAGTCCTTTTGACTTCTTGGAGCACTTAGCTGAAGGTCATAACTTGTTGAAACGATATGGATCTGCCTATTGTAGGACAACCTCCTGCAACAAGGAATTTGATATTTCTGGAGTAGGTTTCAGCTCTCAGAATATTTACTTGTAGACGTACATATGAATTCTGAGTGTAACTACAGAGACTATACAGATGGTCCCTGATTTATGATGGCTTGGCTTACAATTGTTTGACTTTATGATGGTGCAACAGCAGTAAGTATTCAGTGAAAACCATACTTAGAATTTAGAATTGTGTACTTTTCCAGGGCTAGCGATATGTGTTTCTGTACTCATACATGAGATATTCAATGCTTTGTTATAAAATGAGCTTTGTGTTAGATCATTTTGCCCAAGTATAGGCTAATGTAAGTGTTGTGAGCATGTTTAAAACAGGCTAAGCTAAGCTATAATGTTTGATAGGTTATGTGTATTAAGTACATTTTCAACTTACAGTATTTTCACCTTATGATGGCTTTATAGGGATGTAACCCTATTGTAAGTCAAGAAGTATCTGTATACATATACTTAAAATTATTGTTTGTTTGTTTTTAGAACATTTGTTTTTCTCTTTTGCTCTGGAGAAGACCCAGATATATTTGTTTTTTGGCTGGCTGCTAGGATCACCTGGGGACCCTCCAGAAATTCCGATGCCTAAGACCCACATTCCAAGATTCTCATCACGTTAGATTAGGATAAAGATATTTTTAAGCTCCCAAGTATTTTTAATGTGCACTTAAGGTTAATAAACACTGCCATGGGTCATGGTTCAAAGAAAAATCCCTTTATCCCCATGGCAACTCCTACTTCTTACATTTTGATTTTAGACTTAGAGATGCCTGAGTTTGAGTTCACACTTAGCTGCCCTAACTGGGTCAGACCTTATTCATTTCTAAGGCTTAGATTACTTTATGTGAAATATGAAAAATAATAATAGCTATCTTGTGGGACTGTTGGGAAGATTAAATGAGATTCTCCCATTTTAAGAGCTTGACCTAGAGTAAGTCCCAAATGCATAAGCTGTTACTCCTGTTACTGTTGCTGTTGTGCTTTCCTGAATATTAATCATGCTATTCAGACATTTCCAATACTTGCATTCTCCTCCTCACAGAGTAAGGCCAGGCTCCTTCCTAAGTCCCCAAGATGGTCTCACTTCTTGCCAGCACTTTTAATGAAAAACTTCTTTCCATATAACAAATATGTTTTTGAATTGCTCTCTTAGGCTTATGTGGCTAACTGGAATGTAAGCCAGATAAAAATGTGGCAATCATTTTCTACTTTGCACTATGCATTTTCAGGTATATTTGTCCATATTAGACTAAAATTGTGAATTCAGAGTCCAAGTCCAATTCTTCATGTTCATATAACATCTAGCCTAATGTATTGCACAGAGCAAATGCCCAAGACAAGTAAGTGAATGAACGAATCAATAAATTAATTGTAAATGTAGTAACCCATGCAGATCACATCTTACTTTGCGGACTTTTAGTATCTGGAAAAGCAACCCGCAATGAAAAGTCTTGCTAGCTCCTAGCACACTGTATGGTGATATTCTTTCTTTCTTGTCAGTTAAAAGCTTCGTGATGGTATAAGATTGTAAATACTCCCTTTCTCCTAGGATAATCTCTTTCATATAGTAGATGCCCAGTAAATATCTGCAGCAGAGCAGAAATTATTTATAAAGAAATGTTTGGGAGATAATCTCTCCTCTGCCAAATCTTTCCTGAGCTTTATAATCCACGTGGCTATTTTTCACTGTTTGAGCAATTCTGTTCTGCATCTCTCAAGTCCGTGTATTTGTGCAAGGTGCTTTGACCTTTCATTGTTTCAGGAGTAGGGGTGTGTGTGTGTGTGTGTGTGTGTGTGCTTCCTCCTCTTAAGTAGATGACAACTTCCTCGAGAGGGGACTAAAGCTCTTCCTTCTGTATATCACTCATGTTACTTAGCCAAGGTCTGGACACGTGCTGAATTAATAATTGTTTGTTGAGTGCTTTATTCCCAGGCAGCAAAGAGA
The DNA here is from genome assembly GCF_007565055.1 of Rhinopithecus roxellana. Classification (NCBI taxonomy): domain Eukaryota; kingdom Metazoa; phylum Chordata; class Mammalia; order Primates; family Cercopithecidae; genus Rhinopithecus; species Rhinopithecus roxellana. Next base: position 136,429,410 of record NC_044552.1, on the reverse strand, counting down.
AACATACTGCTGTTATTATCTTTTCCATTTTCCACTTGAGTTTTGTGCTATGAGGAAACCTAGGAAATCACATTCCATAGGGAAATCTTGGAGGAGATTAGATCCTCATTTACATGGGTCAGAGAGAGTTTTGAGGGCTGCATGGAAGAGAGGGAATGCACAGTCTGACCCCAAGCCCTGTCCAGCTCTGTGTCTCAGAGACCTCAGCAAGGGAGTAAACAGGGTCTTAATGAATTCTGCAGATGATACTAAAATGGGAAATGTTGGAATAATAAAATGGGCCCTAGCAAGGAAAATAAAATAGGTTCAACTTGGAAAAAAGAACTAACACATCTAGGGGAAAAATAATTCAAAACACAGGTTCAGATTGAGGGACAAACCTGGAAAACAGCACATACAGCAGGCTATCCTCACATAGTCCAAAGTCTGGGTTGACATTTCAGTGCACTCCTTTCTGTAACTTGTCCTCACCTCTGAAGGGGTGAAACTTTTCTATGGTTCTGATAACATTTGAAGCTGAAATTATCATATTCCAAATTCAGGAATTGTAGGTCCTTTTGACATAAACAAATGTAAATGAGATCCAGTGTCTAGATGTAAATAATGAAATTGAAAAAGGAAAATGCTAAATATTTATTCATAATGATAGTTTCCCAGAGCAGAACAAGAACAGATTATCAGAACAAAAACCCATGTGGCAAAACATAAATAAAAGATTTATATTAACACCCCGCCACAGAGTCACTCCCATTTATAGCCACAGAACAAGGACCCTTATTTTAGAAAGAGATGAACTTAGGATATTCTTCAGCATTTCAGGAAGTGTTATACTGAATTCCTCCCCATCTCCACAGCATATCTTATTGATAACATCACTACTGGCCTTTTCGTGGCCTTTTGCTCTCAACGTCAGATAGTCACAGCACTTTCACATCTTCTACCAAGGCAGAGGGAAAGAAATTACATTTCTGTTCTGAGACACTTTGGTCTTTTTAACGAGAAAAACATTCTGTAACATAAAATGGTTTCTAGCTAGCCTCACAATCTTCAAAAATCTATTACAGCTTCAGTCATTTTTATTCATATTGTGTTTAATCATTTCAGTCCACCCATATCAAGAGTTATTAGGTTGGTGCCATTTTTAATGGCAAAAACCACAATCACTTTTGCACCAACCTAATAAAAGGAGCGTAAAGATCTCTGTGTCCCAAGTAGATCTGGAATCTCACACAGGTTCAGATTAGCATGAAAACCAGACAAAAAGAAAATACAGACCAAGTATATTAATATTTTCATCATTAGACTGTAGCCCAATTCTTTATTTGCTCCACCCTGATTTCTTTTAGACCAAGGATATGAGACTTCAATTATTTTCAAGTATTCTAAGGAAAAAATAATTTGTCCTCATTACTCTATAAGTAAGAACCCTCGTAATTTCCAAATGTGAATATATCTGAGTCAGAGTGATAACAAGGCATATTTTTATTCTTTTAAGAAGTATTCAGATTATAATTTATTTGCTAATTAAAAAGCCATTCTGGACTTGCACTTCTGACCAAGACAAAGTAAACAACACCAGACTTACCCTGTTTCCTGAAACAATAAAAATTAAGCAAAACATATGAGGAAGGTTTACAGGACATTACACATCAGACAATACGAAATACTTGTACCTGAGAAATGGGAAACAAACAAATGAGACCAATAATTGCTCCAATATATTAATTTAGGAGACTTTTTGTGTAACAATTCAGGAAAAATAAACCAATAGTGAGCCTAGCAAACTGCTTAAGATAAAACAGACCTGAAATTCTGTAGAAAACAACACAGCTGGGATTCACAGGAAATATTTTCAGAGAGGTATTCACAGCTAATTCTAGAGTTTGGGAGAGGATCTATCTGGAATATTTAGTTGAGTGTTGATTAGGAAATCTGTGTAAGGAAAGTACCCTAGTCAGCAAAACAAAACAAAACAAAAAAACACCTAAAAAGATGAAGACAACATGGCTCAGTAGTCATACAGAGATAGGGATAATAACTGTTCCCACTATCCAGATTTGAAAACCTCAGTAGTCACAGGCCATTGTGTAGAGTACACAAAGTGGTTTTGCCTCAATAATGGGGAATAATTAGCCCCGGCCTAATTACTCTAGTCCTGCCTAACACATCTTAGAAACAAACAAAAAGTTAATTGTTTTTATATTACTTAACTTTATTGTAGAACAGAGCTCAACATTTGTGGAACATCTAGAATATTTGTAGCAATACAAAAATATTTGGCATCCAACAAGATAAAATTTATAATGTTTAAAATCCAATTAAAAAGTTATCAGGTTTATCACAAAACAGTGAAATATGAATCATAATGAGGTCTAATCAATAGAAACCAATCCAGAACTGACACCAATATTAAATAATAGATAAGGATATTTAAAGCTAGTATTATAATGCTTGAAAATTTAAATAGAGATATGGAAAATATTCAAAAACTAAATTTCTAGAGATGAAAACTGCAATGTTTAAGATGAAAAAACACACTAGATGAAATTAGATGTTGCAGAAGAAAAGATAGTAAACTTGAAAGAACAGCCATAGGAACTATCTGAAATGAAAACCAGAGAGATGAAGACAGCAACAATAAGCTTTGTGAAAAATTCAAGTGGTTTCATATGCTTATAGTTTTAGTCCTGAAAGTAGGAAAATCCAAGACAAAACAAACATTCAAAACTAATGGGCAAAAGTTTTTCAATATTTAATTTGCAATTTGAAAAAGTCTAAAACTTCATAGATTTAACAATCCCAATGAAGCACAAGAACAAGAAATACAAAGAAAACTACACCAGGGCAAATCAAAATTAAGTTGCTCATAATCAGTGAGAGAGAGAAAATCATAAATTGAGCAAATGAAGACATTACATACAGAAGAATAAAGATAGGAATGAAAGAATATTTCTTGTTTTAAAAAAATGAGAGGATAGTGAAGCAACATTTTTAAAGTAGTAAAAGACAGAAACTGTAATCCAGAATCAAAGAAAATCAGTAATACTTTAATTTTAAAAAATAGAGAAACTAAATAAAACCTGAGTCTATTTCTTTGAGAAAATCAATGAAATTAATACACATCTAGTCAGATATCAGAGAAAAAGTGAGGCAGTAGATATAAGTTACCAATTTATACCCAAGAATGACAAAAGTGGCATTATATATCCAAGAATGAGAAAAGTATTTCTATAGATATTAAAGGATAGTAAGAGAACATTATGAACAACTTTATATCAATAACTACAAATTAATGAAATTGAAAAATTCCTTGAAAGATACAACTGCTTTAATTTACTCAGCTCACCTGAGCTAACTCAAGAAGAAATAGATGACATGAGCTATATCTATTAGAGGAACTAAAATTTAATTTAAAAAAATCAAAAACTAAAAAAACTGTATACAAAGAAACTCTAGGACAGTGTACCTTTACTGGTGCATTCTTTAAACAAAGAAAAACTAGTAATCTGTTAGTTTGAAACTCTTCCAAAAAAAGAATGAAAAGGAAATAGTATTTCCTAACTCATTCTATGTGGCCAGGATTACTCTGCTATCCAATCCAGAAAAATACAGAAAAGAAAACTATGACCAATATTCCTCATAAATATAGATGCAAAATTTCCAAACAAAATTTTAGCAAGTCAAATACAACAATATATAAAATGCTAATACTTTATGACCAAGTAGGGTTTATCCTAGAAATGCAAAGTTGGTTAAAGATCTAAAAATCAATGTAATTTACCATATTAATAAACCATGTAGATATAAAATCATTTCAGTAGATGCAGAAATTAGCTATCTATTTCTGATTTTTACAAACCATGCAACAAAACAGAAATAGGAACTTTTTAACCTAATAAAGGACAGATGAGGAAACTAACATTACACTTTATAATGAAAGATGGAGTGTTTTCCTCTAAGTTTAAGACAAAGAATGTAATACCTACTCATTATTACTTAATGTCATACTGGAGGTTCTCGCAAGGACTATAAGATAAGAAAAACTCATTCAAATATGAAGTAAATACAGTTGTCACTATTCACAGATTATATGAGTGTCTCTATAGAATATCCAAAGCAATACAAAAATACTACCAAAAATAAGTGAACTTAACAAGACTGATTAAATGAGACTCAGGATCAACAGGCAAAAATCAATTCCATTTCTATACACTAGCAACAAACTGTAAGTAATTGAAATAATAATTGCCACTTACAATAGCATCAAAAATATGAAATATTTAGTGATGATTTTGACAAAAATAATCAAGTGAAATACTCATGCAGTGAAAATTACAAAACATTGCTGAGAGAGATAAATCAGGTCATTAACAAATATACCACCAGGTTTATGGTTCAGAAAACTCAATGTTATTAAGACATCAATTATCCTCAAATTGATCTTTAGATGCAACACAATCTCAACCAAAATTCCAGATGTTCTTTAAACAGAGGAGAAAAAACTAATTCTAAAATTTATATGGATATGCAAATGAAGAGTCAAGCATACTTCAAAAAGAACATTATAAGACCCAAACTATCTGATTTCAAATGTTATTAAAGCTACTGTAATCTAAGCTGTGTGGTATTAGTATTAAGATAAATTAGTAAAACAGAATAGAGTCCAAAATAAATCAATACTTTTATAGGACAGCTGATTTTTGACCAAGATATAAACCAAAGCAGTAAATAAATAATCTTATCAATAAGCTATATTGCTACAGTTAGATATTCATGTGCAAAAAAAGCTTTATCTGAAAATAAAGATTAACTCAAAAAGGATAAAAGAAATATAAGTACATTTCAGACGTATTGAAAAAAATTATAGAAGCCTTTATGACTTTTGATTAGGCACACATTTCTTACATATGACATAATCCATAAAATAACAAATTGGTTAATAAGAATTTCACTGAAATCAAAAACCCTCCTTCAGAAAGCCTGTGAAGAAACTGAAAATAAATTATGCGATCATTTATTGTTTTAAAAGTACATATAACTAATCAGACCTAGTCATCACCCTCCTGAAAAGGGAGTTAAAGAAAGAATTAAATGTATAATGATGTTCAAAATAGTATCAAGAAGTCTAAAATATATTAAGTGATATAAAAAACAGTTTATTCTGAAGATGAAGAAAAATATTGTGTTGAGGACAAAATAATTTCAAGAAAAATAGGTTGTAAGCTGATCTTAAGTAAGTATTAGGATTCAGACACACAGACAATAGTAAAATTTCCCTGAGGAAATATAGACATAAATTAGTGTATGGAGATGAGACTATACATAAAGATTGGGGAAAAATTCTGACTGCTGTTTGCTTAAAAAAAGGTGAGGAAGTGGCTTATGAGATTGTGCAGGTTCTGGAATGCTAGGCAAAGTTGTCTAGGTTTTATTCTACATTCATTGGAGAACCAACAGAGACCTGAGGCCAAATGTAGTCAAATCAGTTATTAGAAATGATTTTGACTACTGTTTGTAGTGTGGTTTAGCAGGTGTAGTAGCAAGAGATACAGAAACCAGAAGGACTTTTTACGAAAATGATAAATGAAATTTTTTCTGCCACTGTTTCTCAGAAAATGACCTCATATTTATTGCAGTTTTCAAGTAAATTACATTGTATAATTTTATTTGGCTAGTTGGCTTAGCTAGTATGTTATGCCAAAATTGTCTTTAGTTAGAATCTAATGAATTTGAAGTGTTTGATAAAATTTTATCTTTTCACAAATAAATCCACCTCTTGCTGTTATTTTTGTTGAATTAAATATTATGTAAATCCCTTACTACATCAACTATTTCCTGAGAAGTCATCAGCGTGTAAGCAGAATCTGAAAAATTTTTTCTATAATGTAGGTTAGTTCAATGGTTAGTCTAATTTCATAATTCGGGTATAAATTCCCTAAAAATCCAAGACTCAATGAATATACTCAATCAAAATTAGGAAAAAAAGATTCTGCACTCTTCTACCTACCTCCTCAGTAGAGATCTTGGTCCAATAAATTTTGTTAATACATCCTCCCTTTTGTTATCCAGAAGTAAGACGCTGTTAACAATGCTTACCCAGTAATAACTCATACCTCTTTTCCTATTAAAGAGTCGCTTGATGATAAACTGCGTCCTTTTTGTTTATAATATTTTAGCCTCAACTTTACTCTAAATTTTATATAGGATTTATGTATTCTTTGTGTTTTTTCATATTGAACGAACCCAGACATGTAAACAAGGCACAGCTGATACTTACAAGGTCAGAATGAATATATAACTGTTTTTAAGACATAATGCTAGAGACACTGAACTAACATTTTTATATTAACATTTTTCTATTTTTATATATGTTTACATGCATGCTAAAAAACAAGGCTGTGCTCTATTTTAGCAGAACTAGCAAACATTTAGAGAAAAAGCTTTACAGTCAACTAAACCCAATTTGACTCCTATTTTAACTGTGTAACTTTGAGCATGTTATTTATTTTTTTCTGAGTTTCAGTTTCCTCTTATAAGATATGCATTATAATAGTACCTCTACAAATAAGATTATTGAAGAGATTAAAGAAGATGTAATACTTAGCACAGAATCTGAATAGAGTTTACACATATAATTATTGTATGTGTATTGTTGTTGTTAGTATCTAATTATCATGCACATCCTGGATCTAAAACTCTTCATGAACAGCTCTAATTTTCAGTGTATTATTGTAAAAAATAAAAGACTTATGACAGAATATATAATAACTATAATTTTCATGATGACATTGAATGACTTTGTAAACTGGCACATATAAATTAGTTTTATCTTAAAGCTAAAAACACTTAGTTAAAGGTAAATAGTGGTTACATAGACTGAGAGGGCAGCTAGTCCAAAATTAAGACATAATCTTCGTGTATAAGTACATCTTACAAATGTTTGAACTGGGAAAGGGAGAACTCTCGATGATATTAAACATAAGCATTGGAGGTTTTTAATCATCTACGCTCAAGTACATTCGAGGGACATAATAGAACAAATTCTATTCCAGGGCATCAAAACTTAACTAGGATAGCTTAAATCAAACAAGGCACAGCTGATACTTACAAGGTCAGAATGAATATATAACTATTTTTAAGATATAACGCTAGAGACATTAAACTAACATTTTTATATTCACATTTTTATATTTTTTTATTCATAGGATTCCACCTGAGGTTACAAGATTGGGAATATTAATGTCCCATATCAAAAAGAAAAGAGAATATTGAAACTGGCAACTATAAGCCTAATGATGAGACGTTTGCTCTTACGTTCTATCTTTGCTTTGAGTACTCTGGCCCCACAAACATTACAGTAGCATCTCTTGGGTAAAATAAAGAAACTTGATTTAGAGTCCACACATTCTCTTCCCCATTAGGCACATACTAAATTGCTCCTGGGAGGATATTATATGACATCAAGTGTTCCTTGCCACAGTATGAGAACATTTCATCGTCTTTCTCAAAAGTAGGAGAGAAGAGAAAGGAAGAAGTAAAGTAGAGAGAGGAGAAAAATAGTAGATGAGGAAGAGGAGAGAAAATTAGAAGAGAGAAAGAAAGAGCAAACTTAAAAGAGAAATTTTATTTGTATTTAAAGTTCAGATTTAGAGTCTCTGTATCTATTATTTTAGTTCTCAAAACAAATTTTTGATGGCTTTATTAGAAGTATAGTTGAAAGGTTTAACACTATTTATGTGATACTTCAACAATCTGTACAAAAAATCATTTAAATACATCAGAAATGTAGGCTATTTCAATGGTTCATCTAACTTTATAATTCTTTATTTGAATAAAGACCTGAAAAAGCATTTTCATATGAAATGTATATAGACATATTGTTATAGTATTTGTTCTACCAGTGTTCTTCCATTTTATGTTGTCAAAAGGCCATAAACATATCTAAATTTAGTTTTCATACTTACCACAGGCAATTTCATGAAGATACCCACTGATGTTACAAAACCCCACCACCAATGAAAGGCATTTATGTATTCAACTCATCACCATGTATCCATACTAGGCATTATGTATCTAACTGTGGATGAGCAATGTGTGCTGACCACTAATACAACAAGCAGTGGAAAATGGCTACATCTTCATCACATGTAAACTTTAGGAACAGAGTTATACAGTTTAGTTTGCAAAACATAATGCTCTATATAGCTGAAGATAAGAAACTCCCTCTGTGAAAAATATACATTTGTTAAGCTAGTGTTTAAGAGTTTTATACTTTGATATTTTCTGTTCAGGCAGTTTCTTACATAGCTAAGGCAGGATATCTGAGATTATACCCGGTACTCCAAGATTTCCACTTCAAGTGCTAGAGATGTAAATGAATATTAATAATTTCTTATGGACCTCAAAACATGTAACACTGAAATGTGTGACAAATTATTTTGGTTTGCTAGGGCTGCCATAACAAAGTACCATAAACTGGCTGGCTTACACAACAGGAATTCATTGTCTCAGAGTTCTGAAGGCTAGAAGTATGAGATCAAGGTCTTGATAGAGTTGGTTTCTTCTGAGAGCAGTGACCTCAGGAGTACTTTGGCTTGTATATGGTTTTCCCCTAGTGCCTTCACACCATCTTTCCTCATAAGGACACCAGTCATGTTGGATTAGGAGCCCACTCTAATCCAGTATGATCTCATCTTAACTGATTACATGTGCAGCAACTCTATTTCTAAATAACATTACATTATGAAGTGCTGGAGGTTAGGACTGCAACATCCCAATTTGGGGTGGGGAAGAATTCAACCTATAATATAACCATTATCATGAAGTTAAACTGAAAACTTTATCAGCTCTTACTATCCAATTCCTCTTAGGCCTACAGCAATAATATTTAATTAATATGTTGAATTCTATTTCTGTTGGACTATGTTTATAACTTATAAACATAGATTATAAATCTTACCTTTGTTTCTATGTGGAAAAGTATGAAATTCAGAAAAGGAAATTCTAATGTTAACATCACAGAACATGAACAGGATAATCATCAAAAACGCTAAAAACAAACTCTCAGGATAAAATGTGTTAGCATAAGTTTTTATGTAATGATTCCCAAAAGCGTGTTAATATTTACTCATGGAAAGTCCTTAATAGCATTTTAGCACACAGGAAATCTGTACATAACTAACAGATATATATATCTGAGTTTGGCTCAAATTTGAGATACACATGATCATCACCTTTTCAGAGGTCCATATAGCACTAGCTGAGTTCACTGAGCTTTTAGTAAATACCAGAAACTATTGTTGTTTTCTTACATGAATTTTATTACTTAATACATGAACTCTACAAGAGATGTTACTACCTCCTTCCCCAATTTAAGGAAATATGGCTTAAGGAGGTCAAATAACTCACCCAGGGACAAACAGCTTGTTCAGAGGCCCATAAAATTTTTGAAATGTTTCAGATGTTAGAGATACAACTATTACTCATCTGGGTGATAAATTTGATAAATTTGGTTATGTAATCTGCAATATCAAAAGGGGTAGAATAATGAATGATAGACTTTTTAAATTAAGGATTGGCAGCAGTGGTAGAAATTACTAGTGTTTACTTATATCCAGTTGTCCTCCTAGGTCACTTCCTTCTTTCTTGTTTTTATATATTAAGTGAGACCTTGTGAGTGAATAGGAAATACACTTGCATGGGTTAAGTCACTAAGTAGCGTAGGTGTATATGGCACCAAAGCATAGCTTAATTTACTTTGACTAATACAAAAACACCATATTTCAGGTTTTATTTATTTATTTGTCTGTCACTTTTGAGCTTCCTTAAGATTTGTCAAAGAATTAAACAATTTCACCCGGGCAGTCACAGAAGTCCAACACAAAGGTGACTTCTCCTTAGAGAAATCACACTGGCAACACAAAAGAGGAAAGGCCTACTTGCATAGTTATGAAATTCATTCTTCACAACTATTCTAAATGTATGGGACAGATGGAGAAACAAATTACCATCCAAAAATTGCCAGCTTTGACATTCCTGGGAGAAAAAATGCTTCCAAAAAGGCATAAATCCACAATCTTTCAAAATCTGGACGACTAATTCACTTCATCACCCTCATCAAATTATTAGGAATAGTACAGTGTTCACTGGAATAAAACTAATGGAGAAAACAGAATGTTCTGGTGCCTTTGTGCAAATTGGGCATTTTATTTTAACTTTAGCATTTGCACAAAACCACCAAAAATTTCTTTTGAATTTAAGAAACTGACATTTGACCAATCCAATTGCTCTAAGTTGTTTATGACTGAATTATATAATTGTCTACAGAGACTATAAAATTATATACTTTATACTTGGACATAATATATTTGTAACAACCTGGATATTTGCTGAAACATTTGAATTAAACTATTAGCTACCACCGCAGGATCTGGTCTGACTTCCTTTGGTTCCCAACTTGTCTACTAAATACAAATGTGACTTTAGACAAATCTTTTTGCTTCTTGTAGAATGGAAATTATTTCCACTTTACACTGTGCTTAGGTTTAAAGGAGACTTATACACAATAAGGCATTTATCACAGAGCTTGACACATACTGATATGGTTTGGCTCTGTGTCCCCACCCAAACCTCAACTTGAATTGTAATAATCATCAAGTGTCAAGGGCAAGATCAGGTGGAGGTAATTGGATCATGAGGGCAGTTTCCCCCACGCTATTCTTGTAATAATAAGTAAGACTTACAAGATCTCATGGTTTTGTAAGCTTTCGGCATTTCCCCTGTTGACACTCACTCTGCCCTGCCACCCTTTGAAAAAGGTGCCTGCTTCTCCTTTGCCTCCCACCATGATTATAAGTTTCCTGAGGCCTCCCTAGAATGTAGAACTGTGAATCCCTTAAACCTTTTTTCTTTATAAATTACCCATTCTTGAAAAGTTTTTTATAGCAGTGTAAAAACAGACTAATACACATAAGATGTGCAATATTCAGTGCATAATATATTTGCATTAGCATTACTATTGTAAGAAATCTACATAAACAGTTAAAACACCAATTTTGAGCAGTTTCTAATCTTTAATTTGGGCTAGAGTGGCTATATTGTATTAATGAATAGTTTAGTTTCCTAGGATTGATTATGGGTTTTAAATTTCTGTTCTACATCTTCTTCAGGTGAATTATTTAGGTGTCCAACTTTTTGTACCTTTCTCTGTAAACTAAGGTACATAATACACCCCAACTAGACAAATGTGAGAAATAAAGTGAAAAACCAGGAAAGTTTCTTTTATCACAAAATTATTATTCCCCAATTCTGTAAGTGATATTACATATTCATCATTTGTATTTAGAAATTTGTTGAACCTAAGTACAAAAATATTCGTTTGATTATTATGTTGTAGTTGTACCCAAAGATAATTAAGATGTAGTATGTGTTAATACATGAGGCTGGTACTCAAAACTTACAAATATTACGGAAAATTACTGTATGCTTTAAAAGCACTAAAAGGTCAAATCTAAAAGAAAGTCACTACTTTGTTCCTAATAGCTGCAATATTTTGCATGACTAATAATTGGAGGTAATGGAATTTCTTACAATAAAGCCTTATTGATTAAATTATAAGAAAGCTTTAAAACAAAAATGGAAAATATCTTTCATTTTTCAGCATTTAAGCTGGTTATAGAATGATGTTGAGAAAATACCATAGCTGTAATAAAGTATATTTTATTTGGAGTAGGAGTTTTTTTTTTTTTTTTTTTTCCTAAAGACAGAATAGAGATGGGAACACAGAGCAGGAATAAATGCAATGTGTCCTTCCATTAATTTTCCTTTGCTTAGATAGGACACTATTAAGGCAAAAGCCAGTAAATCAAATTTCTACTTTATCACTAATATTTTTACAGGGAAACTACTCTGTCTTCCAAGCAAATGTGTACATGCCATATACACATTTGGTGCTTCCACTTAAGAAAGCTTACTTTCCAAAGAAAGTAAATGAAGCTGTCTTTATCCATGAACTAGGCTCTCCATCTCTATACAGCCCCAGCTCCTTTGTAGTATAAAAGAAGCAGAACTAGAGTAAAGAGTATCTATATGTTCTCCTGTCCATTGTGAACCCTAAAGTGGTTCCCCTCCATGCATTCAAAAGACGCCAGTTTCTTGTTGCCCTTGTTATTTGACTTGTGGATACCAAGAAAAAAAGTAATTTTCATTTCTCTTGGCTTTCCATACTCAATTTCAGGGGCCCACATGTTCTAAGTAACAACTGTTTTTCCCAGAAGTTCACAATTGCACCCCCAAGGATTGATGGGTACAGTTTTCTGCACGGTAACCTCTTCTTCCCCTTTTCCCATCTGATATGGTTTGTCTCTGTGTCCCCACCCAAATTTCATGTCAAATTTTAATTCCCAGTATTGGAGGAGGGACCTGGTGGGAGGTGATTGGATTATGGGAGTGAATTTCCCTTTTGCTCTTCTTGTGATAGTGAGTGAGTCCTCATGAGATCTGGTTGTTTCAAAGTGTTGCACCTTTCTTCACTCTCTTTCTCCCGCTCTGCCATGTGAAGAATGTGATTACTTCCCCTCTGCCTTTCCACCATTATTGTAAGTTTCCTGAGGCTGACTTAGCCATGCTTCCTGTATAGCCTGTGGAACTGTGAGTCAATTAAACCACTTTTCTTCATAAGTAACCCAGTCTCAGGTAGTTTTTTATAGCAGTGTTAGAATGGACTAACACAGAAAATTGGTACCAGAAAGGTGAGGATGTTGCTATGAAGAAACTTGAAAATGTGTAAGCAGCTTTGGAACTGGGTCATGGGCAGAGGTTGGAAGAGTTTGGAGGACTCAGAAGACAGGAAGAAGGAAAGTTTGTTTATTTTGACCAAAATGTTGATAGTGATATGGACAATGAAGTCCAGACTAAGGAGGTCTCAGATGGAGATGAGGAATTTATTGGGAACTAGAGTAAAGGTCACTCTTGTTATGCTTTAGCAAAGAGAATGGCAGCATTGTGCCCCTGCTCCAGGGATCTGTGGAACTTTGAACTTTGAGAGAATATTTAGGGTATCTGGTGGAAGAAATTTCTAAGCAGCAAGGTGTTCAAGAGTGACTTGGCTGCTTCTCAAAGCCTAAGCTCATTTGCATAAGCGAAGAAATCACTTGAAACTAGAACTGACATTTAAAAGGGAAGCAGAACTTAAAAGTTTGGAAAATTTGCACTCTGACCATGCAGTAGAAAAGAAAAACCCATTTTGGGGGGAAGAATTCAAGGCTGCAGAAATTTTCATAAGTAAAAACAGCCAAATGTTAATAGCCAAGACAATGGGGAAAATGCCTCCAAGGCATTTCAGAGACCTTCACCGACAGCCCCCCCCCCCCCCCCCATCACAAGCCTGGAAGCCTAGGAGGGAAAAAAGGTGTTGTGGGCCAGGCCCAGGTCCCTATTGCTCTGTGCAGCCTTGGGACATGGTGCCCTGCATCCCAGCTGCTCCAACTTCAGGCGTGGCTAAAAGGGGCCAAAGTACAGCTCAGACCATGGCTTCAGAGGGTTTAAGCCTCAAGCGTTGGTGACTTCCATTTGGTGTTGGGCTTGCAGGTACACTAAAGACAAGAGTTGAGGTTTGGGAGCCTCCACGTAGATTTTAGAGGATGTTTGGAAATACCTTAATGTTCAGGCAGAAATCTGCTGCAGGGGTGGAGCTTTCATGAGAACCTTTACCAGGGCAATATGGAGGAAAACTGTGGGCTTGGGACTTCCACATACAGTACCATAATGAAATATGTCCTCATACCTGTTAAAATGACTATGTCCAAAAATTATAGATAAGTGTTGAGTGGGATGTAGAGAAAAGGAAATCTTTTATACTATTGCTTGAAATGTTAATTAGTACACGCATTATGAAAAACACTATAGAAGCTCCCCCAAAAATTAAAAATAGAACTATTATATAATCCAATAATCCTATCCTAGGTATATACCTGAAGAAAATGAAATCCATAATGAATAAAGAAAATGTGATAGATAGATAAAAGACAGGTGGATGGATACACAGACAGGCAATGGATTCCTATTTAGATTTTCAAAAGAAAATCTTGTTATTTGTGAAAACTTGAATGAACCTAGAGGCCATTGTGCTAAGTCAAATAAGCCAGGCAAAGAACAATGCATATTGCATAATCTCACTTATATGTGGAATCTACAAAAGTTGAACTCATAGAAAGAGTATAGAGTCGTGGTTGCCAGGAGTTGAGAGAGGTAGTAATAGGAAGGAATGGGTAAAATGTTGGTCAAAGTGTACAAAGTTTTGATTAGACATGAGAAATAAGTTCTGGAGATGTGTTATATAGCATGGAGACTATAGTTAATAATAATGTGTTGTATACTTGAAAATTTCAAAAGGAGAATGTCTTTTTTTTTTTTTTTTTTTTTTTTTTGAGACGGAGTCTTGCTCTGTCGCCCGGGCTGGAGTGCAGTGGCCGGATCTCAGCTCACTGCAAGCTCCGCCTCCCGGGTTCACGCCATTCTCCTGCCTCAGCCTCCCGAGTAGCTGGGACTACAGAGAATGTCTTAAATGTTCTTATGACACACACAAAAAAATAGTTTGTGTTAATTAGCTTTAATCATTTTGCAATGTATACATATATCAAAACATCACTTTGTACACTATAAATATATACAACTTTTATTTGCGAATTAAAAATATGTTTTATTTGCGAATTAAAAATAAAAATTTTATTTGTGAAATAAAAATATATTTGTGAAAAAATATATATTTGCGAATTTAAAATATATTAATATATGTATTAACGGCCACAATATCATAAAATATTTATGAATAAAACAAATCTAATAAAAATGTCACCATACTTTTAAAATGGAATGTTATTAAGTAAAACTTAGCTGAGTGGAGAAATATTAATTTTCTTTTATAGATAGACCCACAAAAACATCAATTAATAGTTATCAATATATTTAATACAATTTCAATTGCAATCTCATAGATATTAAATACAATTCTGTGTAAGTGTATAAGTTGACAAATTAATTCTAATATTTACATTAGAGTATATAGTGTCAAATCACACAGTGAAGGAAGGGAAAGGTGAAGTGACGTACTCACAGACAACAAGACTTCTATAAATCTATAGTATTTATGAGAGAATAGAATTAATGTAGTACCTTACTATATAGTAAAATAGTAAATAGAACAGAGAGTTCCTCTATAGACAAACATCATATAAATGTGATTTCTGACAGAGACTGTATTGTAGATTGTCTGGAAAAGAATCAACATTTAATTAAATAGTGACATAATTTTTATCCACAAGCACAAAAATGCACCAAATTCCAACAGCAGATGTTTTAAACCAAAACATAGAAATGCAAATATTTCAAACTTGTACTATATTAGAAGAAATAAGAAAATTATTTTAATTCCCCTTGTGAGGGGAGAATCTCTTAAGCCAGACATAAAAGTACAAACTGTAAAGAAAACTTTAATAAATCAACTATATTAAGAATATTTATAGCAACCTAATTCATAATAGCCCTAAACTGGAAGCTACTAAGTAATAGATGATGTTCAATATGTGCATTATTAAACAAACTGTGGTATATCCATACTATGACCACTACTAGGCAATGAGAAGGAACAAACAAGTGATACATGCAAGAAGGTTTTTTTTTTTTTTTTTAATGAAGTGTTTATCATCTTATAAGAATTCCGGAAGAAATTTAGGGAATGGTAACAAAAGAGGTATTTGCTTAACATTTTCTGAATTGTAAATAAAATGTCTTCAATCAAGAGATAGAATACTGTGAGTATTAAGGCGAGTTTGTTTAAAACCAGCTCTTTCCTAGGATTGCCCATTTTAGTGAATCTTTCTATTCTTGTCTCCAGTAGACCAAGAATAAGATAGCCTTTAAAGTTATCAAAGTGCACAAAGACAACTGTTTTGATGATATACTGAGCAATGCATGTCAAAAAACAATGAAGAAATAGCTTCAGAGTCCATCAACTTACTACTCAAAAGTAACAGCAGAAAATATTTTTGAATATGCGTAGATCTATTTCACAGCCAGAGGAAATCCTCTCCAATAAAACTCTTAAATATATTTTAATTAATAGTATTGATAATAATATCTTAATGGTATTACTAGTATCTGAGGACAGAATGTTGAAAAACTTTCTGAGGTCCTGAGATGGGACGGGACACCAGGACACAGTCCAGGATCTTCAGCTCCATAAGGCAGGCATTTACCTGCTGTGAGACCCCCATTGTTCTCAGTACCAGGAACAGTGCCCTATGTTCAACAGGCACTCAGTAAATATTTTTAATTGGCCAATCATTGGCATTAATTAAGTTAGTGATAGGAACCTAACAGAAGTTAATTCTGATATGAGCTGACTCTATACTTGGTGTGAAAATGTAAGCATTTCATCATTTGTTTTGAAGTCTTCACCAAAGAATGCTGTCAGCAACTCAGTTCACTCCTGTCTTCTCATTTATCTGTTCTTGTTCACGTCACATTTAATTACCACTAAAGATATTTCTGTGAAATATTTCACACCATTTTCTTTCCTCTGCTTTTCCTAAAAATGTTAAAGTAGTAAAAACTTTAGCAAAGGTGAATGCTTTAATCTCCGCTGTCAAGCCAGCAACTCAAACCTGCCCTCTGTGACAGGAAGCAAACTCTGTTTTCATCCAACTGTGATGGTGACTTAGAGCAGACCTGTTCATAAGGTTTATTGTTGGATTCTCTCTGTCAGCACTTTCACTGGTAATCTGGCTTTTCACTCTTTTCTTCCCAGTCACTAAACAAGGAAGCTATAGAAACTTGCATGGAACTAAGATAGGAAGATTCCATTGACTTGAATAAAGACCTCTCTCCCTCCCTCCCTCCCTCCCTTCCTCCCTTCCTTCCTTCCTTCCTTCCTTTCTCTCTCTCTCTCCTTCCTTCCTTCCTCCCTCCCTCCCTCCCTCCCTCCCTCCCTCCCTCCCTTCCTTCCTTCCTTCCTTCCTTCCTTCCTTCCTTCCTTCCTTCCTTCTTTCCTTCCTTCCTTTTTCTTTTCTCTCTCCATTTCTTTTTCTTCTTTCTCCTTGAAAAGGGCATTCTATTCTGCATAACGAACCTTGGCAAGTAGAATAGTTCCATCAGGAAACCCAGCCTCATAAATGATTAGTCGTATACCAGTGAACTGTTAACATATCTAGCAGTTGCAGCAGGTGTATGCAGGCATGGCATGCAGGCTCAGCATTCATGCGGACCTACTTAGCTATTAAGTTGTCTAGACACACACTGTTTGGAAAATTCAATCATTTAACTAATACTTCTGAGCATAGACCTCACCTATACTTGTAAGGGGATATTTCTGTCAAATATTTAAAACTATCTTAAGATTATGATCAGATGCGTGTCTCAGCTGCCTACTGTTTCCAGCTGCACACAACCTGAGCAGTCTCCAAAGACTTAAGTTTTACAGCATGCTTAGTTTTAATTAATTTAATCATGTGATAGATTATTGATAATATCCATCGATAAATTCTGTTTGTAACATGTATTTATTTTGATTTGTATTTATTTTAGAACTTTAATATTTCTGAAATTAATGTACTTATTATAAGACTTTTAATTGTTGGGGAGTTTTTCTTCAGAAAAGAAATAAAATCCATGTAAACAAGTTTCCCCTAAGTAACACATGTATATTTGCATATATCTATATTTACAAGTATAAGGAAAGCCCACTGTGTTGAGTTTTAGCTGTGATCATGCAGTTATTGAATTCCCCCGTAAGTAAATGACTTGAACCAGGAAAAGCATATTGCAGGCAAATTACTCAGAGATAGGCACAATAAAACACAAATATGCACCTAACACTCACACATGCACATGCACACATGGAAAGACATATGTGTAGTACATCTGTCCATACCTTGCAGTAGAGTTCACCTACCTTAAGAAATGCATGTATTATTGTCGTTTTACTCTAAAGAAATTCATTTATGCTATCTTAAAGGAATTAATCACCTTGTACCAAAGTTGAAGGATTTGTACCAAATAGAATCTTAAACCCTGCTTTTCCCACATGTTTACCTAATAGCTAGATTGAGAATGGGAGTGTGATTGAATATCAGATCTTTCACAGACTGATGGAACTTCATGGAACATTATTGTTGACTCAGATAAAATTTGTTTATTCAGTGTGTATTATATGAGGATGCTATGTGGCAGAAAATAAGTTTCATGTTTAGTTATGGTTATGTACTATGCACAGCAATATGACACTAGGTGACTGAATTATTAATTCAGACCAAATAAGCGAAATAGCAGCCCAGGCAATAAATACTTTTAAGATAAATAAGACATTCTGAATTTAGCATTTTCTTTACATATTAAATCATTTAAAAAGTGTATTAACACAAAAGGGTTAAAGAAGAGTATATATAAAATATTTCGTTTGGTGACATACTGTATACTTTAGAAAATATGTAATCTGAGAGTTGCTTTAAGGGAGAGAAAAATTGAAAAACTAGATATCTTTTAGCAGCCACATTCTGACAATGACTGAAAGTTTTTATTTTTAATATTGCCTTTATAATCATGTTTTTAAATAAATACCAAAAAGGAATGTCATTTTATGTGCATTTTATAAACAGTCTTCTGGTGTGTTAAATAACTTATACAAGGAATTGGATTACATAAATCCCAAACTAATCATTTTTTTCTAACTGAAAAAAAAAGCTGAGATTTTAAAAGTGAACTTGAAAGAAGGGGATTTATATTTCTGTATATGAAAAATAACTACCAATTACAAATAAGTAAATTAGATTAACTCCTTTGGAACATAAGTCTATACTGACATAGAAAAGTCTGTAATTATTCATGAAATAAAATAGTTGCTTCATATTCAAAGTAATCATGATATATGAATCTGATGTCTAAAAATAAAATTTCTAGATAAAAAGTAAATATAACACTATCTGATGTTTCTTCATTACTCTTCCTGTGATGTTAAAGCTATTGCTAAAATATTTATTACATAGTTTAAAATATATACAAATATAAATTATATTAAAGAATCAGAAAAGTATGGAGAAAGTTATAGAAAATCATTAGTTTAGTAAGGAGGAAAGATAGTTCTAAAACATTGAGCTTAATTATGTTAACTACGTTAGTTACAGACAATTTTACAATAAGCTTTACTTTACATATAAATAAATTAAATTGTGATATTATTTAACCTCCCAAAGACCACATAGCTAGCTAATAGAAGAATAACCCCACAGCCCATTCTCTAAGACTTTTGTCATTTTGTGTGTAGGTGTTGTATATTTGTGTGTATGCTTTTACAACTCATTTCCTTACAATATCACAAAAAAATGTTTGACATAATGACAAACCTGGTATTTACCTGTTAAAATAGCAGTGTCAGTTGATAAAGCCTGTCATGCTGGAAGGAATTGCTAACAACAAAAGCCCACAGAAGTCATGTCATGGCTGGATTTTTAAGCCATACCTGGCTACTCAGATGCCAAAACCACCAACAGAGATGCCCTTATACCTTGAGTTACTACAGTGATTTCAGGGCAGTTAGGCTTTCTATGTTTTGTTTAATAGACCATGTCCTCAATAACTGAAGTGTAAAGCACTTATTTTAATCCAAGTATTTATATTCTTTTACATCATTCTTATGCTTACTTAGTCCTCAATATAAAGAAAGTTATGTGTTAAATCTAAAATCCCATATGCATTTGAGTAATTATATAGATTAAATAAATATATTTTCAAATATATAGACAAAAATAACCTACTAATTGGGCATCCATTCTAGGGAAAATACTTATATGTGGCCAACTATATTCCCATACAAAGTAAAATTAAATCTACAAAGTTAGAAAATAATGTAATGTAAGAATCAATGGAACTAACTGGGGACAAGCCAGGTTTAGGTAAAGAATGCACACTCTGAAATGTAGTTCACCAGAACCCCATAGAATAAGAGAAAATGTCCCAGATAAAAGTGGGTACAGGAGGGTGAGTAGATAAAAATCATACATTGTTTAAAGTTACAAAGGCAGCCACTAGAAAGACGTAAAACAGTTATATTACTAATAATAATTGGAGTACTAAGAAGGAGGCAAGGGCTAGTGTGGATCCTACATACTATTTTATAGTTGGGTATAAATAGATATTAGATAATTCAGTGCTTTGTGTGTCTTCATTTTGATTTTCCTGGAATAAATAATTGCCTTTTTAATTTGCTTAGTTGGTTGTATTTGTTTGTTTACATAAATACCTATGGCCATATTTTACTATATCACCTGGTTGTCTAAACCACATTTTGCAGATTGTATGCCAGCCCACACCTTAGTTCATTATAGCAAACTCACAGGGGTACTGTGGGATATTTTAGATTGTTGAGAGAAACAGCCACACCTGACAGCTTCCACACACTGAGAAAATACTAGCTGAAGTAGACAAGTAGACCACCACTGCAACATTAAACTATTCTTGGTTCTTTTTTTTTTTTTTTTTTTTTTTTTTTTTTTTTTTTTTTATTATACTTTAAGTTCTAGGGTACATGTGCATAACGTGCAGGTTTGTTACATATGTATACTTATGCCATGTTGGTGTGCTGCACCCATCAACTCGTCAGCACCCATCAATTCATCATTTATATCATGTATAACTCCCCAATGCAATCCCTCCCTCCTCCCCCCTCCCCCCTCCCCATGATAGACCCCAGTGTGTGATGTTCCCCTTCCCGAGTCCAAGTGATCTCATTGTTCAGTTCCCACCTATGAGTGAGAACATGCGGTGTTTGGTTTTCTCTTCTTGTGATAGTTTGCTAAGAATGATGGTTTCCAGCTGCATCCATGTCCCTACAAAGGACGCAAACTCATCCTTTTTTATGGCTGCATAGTATTCCATGGTGTATATGTGCCACATTTTCTTAATCCAGTCTGTCACAGATGGACATTTGGGTTGATTCCAAGTCTTTGCTATTGTGAATAGTGCCGCAATAAACATACGTGTACATGTGTCTTTGTAGTAGACTAATTTATAATCCTTTGGGTATATACCCAGTAGTGGGATGGCTGGGTCATATGGTACATCTAGTTCTAGATCCTTGAGGAATTGCCATACTGTTTTCCATAATGGTTGAACTAGTTTACAATCCCACCAACAGTGTAAAAGTGTTCCTATTTCTCCACATCCTCTCCAACACCTGTTGTTTCCTGACTTCTTAATGATTGCCATTCTAACTGGTGTGAGATGGTATCTCATTGTGGTTTTGATTTGCATTTCTCTGATGGCCAGTGATGATGAGCATTTTTTCATGTGTCTGTTGGCTGTATGAATATCTTCTTTTGAGAAATGTCTGTTCATATCCTTTCCCCACTTTTTGATGGGGTTGTTTGTTTTTTTCTCGTATATTTGTTTGAGTTCTTTGTAGATTCTGGATATTAGCCCTTTGTCAGATGAGTAGGTTGCAAAAATTTTCTCCCATTCTGTAGGTTGCCTGTTCACTCTGATGGTAGTTTCTTTTGCTGTGCAAAAGCTCTTAAGTTTAATTAGATCCCATTTGTCAATTTTGGCTTTTGCTGCCGTTGCTTTTGGTGTTTTAGACATGAAGTCCTTGCCCATGCCTATGTCCTGAATGGTACTACCTAGATTTTCTTCTAGGGTTTTTCATCCTGATACCAAAGCCTGGCAGAGACACAACAAAAAAAGAGAATTTTAGACCAATATCCCTGATGAATATTGATGCAAAAATCCTCAATAAAATACTGGCAAACCGGATTCAGCAGCACATCAAAAAGCTTATCCACCATGATCAAGTGGGCTTCATCCCTGGGATGCAAGGCTGGTTCAACATTCGCAAATCAATAAACGTAATCCAGCATATAAACAGAACCAAAGACAAGAACCACATGATCATCTCAATAGATGCAGAAAAGGCTTTTGACAAAATTCAACAGCCCTTCATGCTAAAAACGCTCAATAAATTCGGTATTGATGGAACGTACCTCAAAATAATAAGAGCTATTTATGACAAACCCACAGCTAATATCATACTGAATGGGCAAAAACTGGAAAAATTCCCTTTGAAAACTGGCACAAGACAGGGATGCCCTCTCTCACCACTCCTATTCAACATAGTGTTGGAAGTTCTGGCTAGGGCAATCAGGCAAGAGAAAGAAATCAAGGGTATCCAGTTAGGAAAAGAAGAAGTCAAATTGTCCCTGTTTGCAGATGACATGATTGTATATTTAGAAAACCCCATCGTCTCAGCCCAAAATCTCCTTAAGCTGATAAGCAACTTCAGCAAAGTCTCAGGATACAAAATTAATGTGCAAAAATCACAAGCATTCTTATACACCAGCAACAGACAAGCAGAGAGCCAAATCAGGAATGAACTTCCATTCACAATTGCTTCAAAGAGAATAAAATACCTAGGAATCCAGCTTACAAGGGATGTAAAGGACCTCTTCAAGGAGAACTACAAACCACTGCTCAGTGAAATCAAAGAGGACACAAACAAATGGAAGAACATACCATGCTCATGGATAGGAAGAATCAATATCGTGAAAACGGCCATACTCCCCAAGGTTATTTATAGATTCAATGCCATCCCCATCAAGCTACCAATGAGTTTCTTCACAGAATTGGAAAAAACTGCTTTAAAGTTCATATGGAACCAAAAAAGAGCCCGCATTGCCAAGACAATCCTAAGTCAAAAGGACAAAGCTGGAGGCGTCACGCTACCTGACTTCAAACTATACTACAAGGCTACAGTAACCAAAACAGCATGGTACTGGTACCAAAACAGAGATATAGACCAATGGAACAGAACAGAGTCCTCAGAAATAATACCGCACATCTACAGCCATCTGATCTTTGACAAACCTGAGAGAAACAAGAAATGGGGAAAGGATTCCCTATTTAATAAATGGTGCTGGGAAAATTGGCTAGCCATAAGTAGAAAGCTGAAACTGGATCCTTTCCTTACCCCTTATACGAAGATTAATTCAAGATGGATTAGAGACTTAAATGTTAGACCTAATACCATATTCTTGGTTCTTTCAGGTGATATCATATCTACATTCTCATTGACATCATATCGTTGCAAAGTTGAATTTTACAAAGTTGCTGTGACAAAAATAAATAATTATGGGAAAATAAATATGGAACAGGAAATAAGAGTGACAGTGTTTAGTCTAATTCCAAGTTTTGAGGATTGTGCAGTGCCCATAGGTACCCACATTCTACTAGTAAATAATTATGTTTAATAATGATATAAAAATATATTTTTCCATTTGCATGTATTTTTCTTTCAACATGTACTAAGATGTTAGGAAATAAGTACTTATTGTTTTGACTTAGCTACCCTTAGGTCAAACTTATGTATTTTGTTGTTGTTGAGGGGCACTGTGGAAAAATTTCTGAAACAAGAGAGCATCATGAACTAAGAAAAATTGGGAATTTCTAGCCTAACAGAAAAAAAACTTGCATGTTCGGACCTATGACGCCCATTTTTTTTCCTGGTGTCTTTTCTTCTAGGGTAGAGTCCTCACCTTTTTTGCCAATTTGCCTGATTGCCGGCTAGACTTCTTGCTCAGCTCTAACAATGTGATGTTCTTTTACTTTAATTCTGGGGATTCCCTTCACTGCTTTTCTGTATTAGATTACATACTTCCTTATTTCCATGTGTACATGTCTTTATCTTTTCATTTTTCCAAAACAAAACCTCAGTCATTTCCTGGGAACATGTATATATTTTTAATAGTTTTAATATCTGAAGATGTGACTTTTGTCCTTCTCATAATCTCAAAGTCAGTTATCACTCTTCCATCCTGTTTGCATTTCAATATAAAGGTTTTGAAATTATAGATGTATTTTAGTTTTAGTAAAAAATATTGCATTTCTCTTTTGATTCCCAATTTTATTTTGAAGTGATGTTTGAGAAGGGAAGATGGCAGAAACATCTCTCCCCAAGAGATATTTAACTTTTATATACATACATTTGTATCATTTGTGCTGTTAAAAATAATTTGTATGTATTACAGTTAGACTAAATAATTAAATACCATTTTTAAAAAGCAACATTTAAAATGATTATTGGCAACCAAGGAAATTTTTAAATTTTGAATTAGAATTAGAATGAGCTTTAGAATGATCATTTTGGATGATAAGGGGATAGAAAAACTGCTTAGTATATGATAATACTCCGCATACATTATCGTCAAAAACATCCCCCTCTCCAAGTCTCTCTCAGTTTTTGGTTTCAGTCTCTGTCTTTTTTCTCAGCTTTTTCACAGGCATGTACATACACATAAAAAAATGCCTTCACTCTCAAACAGGAAGAAGTAGCTGAGAAAACTTTGACTTAGATTACATTGCTGGTGGGAGAGCAAAACAGCATAGCACCTTTGAAAACAATCTATCAGTTCCTCAAAAGCTGAAGCATAGTTTCCATACAACCCAGCAATCCCACTTCTAGGTCTATACACACCCTGCCATGCCCCACAAAATGACAATAAATGCCCATACAGAAACGTGCACATTAATATGTATGGCAGCATTATTCATAAAAACCAAAAATTAGAAGTGGGTCAAATGTCCATCAAATGATGAGTAGTAAAACAAAATGTGGTATATTCATACAATGGAATATTATTCAACAATTAAAAAGAATGAAGTACTGATATGTACTACAATATGAATGAACTTTGTAAAACTTTTGCTGTGTAAAATAAACTAGACACAAAAGGCCACATGTTATATGTTTTCATTTACATTAAATGTTCAGAAAAGACAAATTCATAGGAATGGAAATTCTATTAGTGGTTGCCAGGGACTGGAGGAGGGAGGAATTGAGTGACTACAGATGTGTACAAGATTCCATTTTTGGTGATGAAATATTCTGGAATTGGATAGTGGTGATATTTGTACAACATTGTGAATATACTAAACAACACTGAATTGTATACTTAAAAAGTGTAAATGACATGAATCGTATCCCAACACATAAATTATATGAGAAAATAAAGAGAAATTGAGTGCTCTGTACCCTTTCTAACCCTTAAAATACCCTAATATAAAGAACTTTTTCTTAGATGCTACTGCAATTTACATCAGTTGACTGTAATAGTCAAGAAACTTCTAATTCCAAGTTTTCAGAGACTTCTAGGCACAAGAATAAGTCCCTTCTCTTTAATGTATAAGCTACAGCCTACTTTCTAATTTACCACCCTTAAACAGCTATACTAATTAATTTAAAATAGAAAAGTAGAGCAAAGAAAAAAGTATATATATATATATATCAGGAGAGTCCATACTACCCAAAATGATCTACAGAATCAATGCAAAATCAATGGAATCGTTATTAACATTCCAATAATGTTTTTCACAGAAATAGAAAAAATAAAGTCCTAAAATTTGTATGCAACCACAAAAGATCCACAGTAGCCAAAGTAATATTGACCAGGAAAAAAAAAAAAAAAAACTGCAGAAATCTGCAGAGCTAGAGGAACCAGAACAGCATGGTACAGAACTGATAGCCCAAAAATAAATTCACACATTGATGACCAATTGATTTTTGACAAAAGTGCCAAAAACATGCAATGGAGAAAGGACAATCTTTTTAAGAAATGTTTTTGGGAAAACTGAATATCCACATGCAGAAGAATGAAATTGGATCCTTATTTCATCTCCTATGCAAAAATCAACTAAAAATAATTTAACATTTTACAAATAAAACCTATTAATATAAAACTGCTGGCAGAAAACAGGGTGAAACATCCATTACATTAGTCTAGGCAATGATTTTTTTGTTATATGACCACAATAACATAGGCAACAAAAGTAAAAATAGATGAATGGAATTACATCAAACTAAAAGCCTTTTGCATGACAGAGAAAACAATTTGCTAATTTAAACATTGTTTTTGTAAAAGAAAGCAAAACAATGTTCATTCTAAAAAGAAAAAGATATAAAGATATTATCTTAATTGAGAAGACATTTTGGCCAGATATTTTTTTTCAGCCAGAGGACTTGAGCATATTTATCCTATTTCCTTAGTATTATTTTCCATATTTATTATATTTTTCAGATAAAAGGCGAAAGAATAAATGTACATTTTGTGTAACATAATGTGATCAACTATTAGAATCTGTTATTTGGGACAAGGCTAAAATGTGGGTGTGAACTTGATGTATTCTTAACAACTAGACCAGGGATTGCAGAAGGACAGGTAGTAAATATTTTCGAATTTGGAAGCGTGTTATATTTTGCCACCACTCACTCTGATGTTTTAGCATGAAATTAGCCATAGACAGTACATAAAGGAATAAACATGCCTATGCTCCGATAAACTTCTTTACAAAAACAGATGGTAGATCAGATTTGGCCCATAGACCATAGTTTGTCAACTCCAGAACTTCACAAAAATACTTGAAAAAAATTAACCCAATAAATTTATGAGAAAAATGTTCATGCTTAAAGGGAAGATGTACCAGTTTATATTCACATTTACTTGTATACTTAATATAAAAATTTAGACTTTCATTTTTAGTTCATCGATCTGAGCATTATTTACTTTGTATTCAATGAAATTATTAATTTGTTAGATCATTCCATTTTTTAGCCTATTTGAAGAGTCAGATAATTTTTTGTTTTAAAATATGTTGGTCTAATGATTTTTACTGATTTCCATTATAAGAAGTGTCCTTGTGACAAGTATGTCAGCAGGCATGGTGGTTTTGATTTGATCTCATGTTTTAATGACCCTGTGTGTAATCTTAGAACAATAGGAAATTATGTGTGATGTCCACTCCAGTCAACCAAGACTTCATCAGAAAGGATGTGTTTCTACATATTCCAATGACACGACCAGAACAAATGGTGGAGAAAAAACCTCACTGATTTTTATTTCTTATTTCTTCCCATTAAAATTATCTGAGCTGATGATTAGAAACTAAAACTATGATGACAATGTGGATTAGGAAATTGGCAGCCATCACGTTTTTGCCAGTTTGTTAAAATTTTGAGACACAATGTAGTCCATCACAATAATGATAAATAATTCTTCCACAAAAAGAATGTATATACAATTTAATGATCTTTCTGCACTTGCTCCTATTGTGTTTTGATGCAATTTGAAAAATGAGTTCTGTTTGAAAACACATCATGTGGAATCAAGCAAAGACTTAGTCAGAAGAAATGTAAATTAACTATTGGAAATTGAATCCAGTTTAACCCAGACTTTCCCAGTGATTCATTTTTCCTTTTTAAGCTAAGTAATAGAATTTTACCTCATACCAAAGAACGTGGTTTTGCAAAATGAGACTACTAAACCTGCATGTAAAATGTAGGGTAAGATTTTATTCTTCAAGACTCTTAATATTTGCTGTAATAATATAACCAAGAATGAGAGAATGTCTAAGATTTTGTAAGATAAAGGGACTTCTAAAATTAATATAAAATGCCTCAGAATTGTTGAAAGCAGCTAAAGATTCTTCTTTTTTCTCTTCCTCTTTATCTTGACAGCTTGAAACTTCATAGTTGGGGAAATATTATTTAATATGAAATATAGCATGTTTTTTAATATTAAGATTTAATAACATAAATGGGAATGCATATATATACATATCAAATACATCTCAAAATATACATTTTAGCAGGCCTTTCGGGGAGTGGGGAACAAGGGGAGGGAAAGCATTCAGATAAATACCTAATCCATGTGGGGCTTAAAACCTAGATGATGGATTGATGGATGCAGTAAACCACCATGGCACATGTATACCTATGTAACAAACCTGCATGTTCTGCACATGTATCCCAGAACTTAAAGCATAATAATAAAACTGAAAAAGCTCCTTACATAGCTCTTTCCTGATGTGATCAGCAGGTAGTAACAATGATAAAAATTCTGAAATCCTTTTTTGAAGTGAACATGATATAAATAAAATCTGAATCAATGAACATCATTTCAAACACATGGGCATTTTCAGAATGATTTCACATGAATACAAAGACGTCCGAAGCCATAATTGAGTTGAGAACGAGACGGTTGCAGATTCTTTTAAAATGGTTCCACAGAGAATCTCAGAAATTAAAAATAATCATGCTGTTACAACAGAATCTGAAATGGATTCTAAAAATGCAGAAGGGATTCTGATAGTTGGTAGCTGTAGGTAAAGGAAATATTATCTTCATCTGTCTCTCACATACAGAAAACAAGTGCCAGTTTTAAGGTTATTCTTCAGTTTCTGCCAATATAGATGAGCTTATTGGAGAAGGCAAGAATTAGCAAGTTACAGGACAGGGAGGAAAGCAGAATAGACAAATTTGTCACTTTCAGGGATGGAGTGAGAGGATGGATGGCAAAACCCTTTAAGCATGTGTTCATTCTATTATCTTTTTAAAATAACCTCTAAATATCAGAATGACATTGCATAGAAATCCTTTAAAAGTACTTTATGCATTCTTACAATATTAGCTCTTTTTACTGATCAGTCTGAACAGTACGAGTATATGTGTGTATATATACATATATATGAATAAATATATGTGTACATATAGATCTCTACACACAGATATATACCTATATGTTTATAAACATATATGTATGTATATACACACAAACATACACATATTTGTAAACATATTTATCTTGAGTACCACTATGGTTCAAGTATAATAGACAATATTGGAAAACAGCAAATACACAGTCACTGATTATGGAATCAATAGTCTAGTAAAAAACAGGCAATAAAGAAATACTACAATTTTATCATTATGCCAACATGAAAAAATACAAAGATGATTTAATTCTAGTTAATACATTGCCAGGAAACTATCCAGTTCTATTACATATACATGATGAAAAAATAATATGCATAAATATATCCAAATTTAATTATTAATGATGATGTTTAATATATTGATTAATTGCAAGAATAATTCAGATTCTTCAGGCTTCCAATAATCAGTAGAATGTTAAGCTGACAATCAAAAACAACAGCATAGATAAGCAAAACTAAGTGTGACTATTAATCAAATCTAGATGGTGGAAGATTCTGCAATCTTATCAAGCATATAAGATATGAGAAAGAAAAATATCAACATATGTTGACGCATAATTTTGAAACTCTTACAAATTAAAAAGAAAAGTGAAAACCTGAGAAAAGTATTTATTAAAATATGATAGACCAAGTGCTAATGTTTTTAATAGGTGTACAGCTCTGGCAAATAAATAAAACCCCCAGTATTTGAGATGTTCCACAAGCACGGAATGAAAAGGTCATTTTTCCTGAAAAGCAAAAAAATAATGAATAGCTATTCAAAAATTGAAACTTACTAATACTCTAAAGTATGCAATTAAAAATATGATAAATACATTTTATGTAACAATTATATAACTTTACATGTTAATATGTGATGTTATGAGAAAAATCTAAATATTAATGACAGTATAAACTGATTGAATTTATTGAAAAAAATTAAAAGCACATTCCAGAATCTTGAAACATTTTTACTTTGTCACTTCTTAGAATCTTTCTTCAACATACAATCTTTAGCATAATATAAGAAAAAGTAAACATAAAGGTACTGTTGCAAAATAATATGAAGCATAGAAAAATAAACAATATTCATTTTCAGTTTAATATAGTGTTCTGTCTGGCTACCTGAAGCTCTTCAATACTAGAATTTCAACCTTCAAAAAGTTACATGAACTTGCAGAGCCAGAGTCATCCTCAAAGTGGAAATTATAATATTATCTAACAGGACAGTTGTAAGTATTGAATAAAATAATATATGTTATTACTACAGTGCATGGGTTTATAAACCCCACCCACAGTTGGGTTTAATAAGTTTTTCAACTTTTTTTATTTTCATTGTTCTATAAGACAGTTGCCATTTGAATTTCAAAATTATGGAATTTAGTCCACATTGGATAAGTCACTCACTATATCATTTTGAAGAAATTCTGCAATTTCTTTGTACCCTAATTTTCTCAGTTATATAATAGGTACAACAATATGTCATTGATGGCACAGATTTTTTAAAATTATGTGTATATACCGAGAATAACTATAAAAATAAAAGGCAATATTAATGTTTTATCTAGTCAGCAAATGTTAATGAAAATTACATTGACTGGAAACATGTATCTGTATCAATTAACGAATAAGGAAAATAAGAAATGTTGGTTAAACTGGGTTAGTAAATTACATAACAAGTCTAAAAAATAGAGAAATGGACTTTAGGGAATAATATAATATTGGCAGAAGAATGAATTAAATAATTTAATATGTATTTTCCATGTCTGATTCACATGATTATGTAAGCAATAAACTTATCTCTTCTCTGACTAGGCCAAGAACATGCCAGATTAAAAATATAGTTCTCCAAAATATTGGGAAAATTAATTTGAAAGAGAATTGTATAAGACAAATTTTCATGTGTATTGAAAAATAAATAAAAGTGTTTTATTTACCATTTCCTCATCTAATATTATCAGAGGTTAATGCTTAAAAGCCCAGGTTTACAAAGGAAAGTTACTTAATTATCTAAGACTGTCGATGTCGTTTGAAAGGCTAAGTAAAAGTATAATGGTGGAACCCACAATCAACTCTTAAAAGGTAAGCCCCTAGGCCTCTGGAGTCCTCTTTTATCAAGGTCCAGTGACAGAAAGAAATTGCAGTGTCCACATCTGCAAAAACACACAGCTAAGAAGTAGCAACACCTGGTAAACATTCAGCCCTAGAAACTGAAAGGTGAATTTGGGTGAACCCAGAAAAGTGGATTATTGTTGTTAAAAATAAATTATTTTTATTTAATAATGATTTTCCTCTTAATTTTGGATTTAGGGAAAAGTTAACATGTAAGAATTCTTAACAGCTACAGAGACAGGAAAAAAGCAAGGGAGGGAGGGAGGGAAGGAGATGAGCAGGGCAACATACAGAGGCAATACATTTCTATTATTCCTGTCTCCAGGGGAAAATATTTTTGCAACCAAAACCTCAGGGAGAATATTTGTTAAAAATTATATTTTTCTGAAAATAAAAAGGTGCTAGAGAGCTGCTCTAGGTTTGTGAACAACTGTGTTTCATTCTGATCCCTCAGGCCTGAGATCCTTCTTAGTTCCAAAATGATCAATTCAAGTAGTATCTCCCACCCCTCTTTTCTTCCTAAGACTGCTTCTATATACTTCACAGACCACTTCCATACTTTCACAAACATACTTTCTCTGGAAGAATTCCCTGCAAGCAACCCTCAGCAAAAGCTGTGAATTTTCTTCTGGAAGTAACTGGCCCTGACTTTAGACATTGGAACCTTGCCTTTGTACTCCAGCCCTCCTGCAGTGCTGGCAGAATTCCATAGCGCAAGAATTGTTGAAGCCAACAGTTCATGGACAGAGAGAGGAGGAAGGTTATTGAGTCCAATATTGTGAAAGGGAAAGGTCAAATCCGGTCAAAAAAAAAAAAAATCAAAATGTTAGAATGTAATCTTTGTCTTATGTGGTGTTCTATACTCCCTGCTTTATGATATCTCAAAGAGACAAATGTTTATTCATACTTTTTTGAGATTGCTGTCTCAGAAATATACATATTTGAGTTTCAAAGAAAAGTTTAGTTACGCATATGTTTAAAATTTAATGTATAATTCCTTCCTAATGAATATTTTCTTTTGATTATCATCTCACTTAGGAGCACTTGGAATTTTGCTGAAATAAGACTAACAAATCCCTATTTTACTCTACACAATAATGTGACAAATTGGCATATAAGATGTTTCAAAAACTAGTATGCCATATTTATTTATTTTATTTTATTTTTATTTCAGTAGGTTTTTGGGGAACAGGTGGTGTTTGCTTAAGTTCTTTATTGCTAATTTCTGAGATTTTGGTGCACCTGTAACCCGAGCACTGTACACTGTATCCAATGTGTAGTCTTTTTTCCCTCCCCATCCCCCACATTTTCCCCTGAGTCTCCAAAGTTCAACGTATCATTCTTATGCATTTGCATCCTTACAGCTTAGCTCCCACTTATGAGAGAGAACATATGATGTTTGGTGTTCCATTCCTGACTTACTTCACTTAGAATAATGGTCTCAAATTCCATCCAAGTTGCTGTGAATGCTATTATTTCCTTCCATTTTATGGCTGAGTGGTATTCCATGATGGGTGGATGGATGGATGGATGGATGGATGGATGGATGGATGGATGGATAAATAGATAGATAGATAGATGATAAATAGATAACATTTTCATTACTGATTGATTGATGGGCATTTGGGCTGGTTCCATATCTTTACAATTGCAAATTGTGCTGCTATAAACATGAGCGTGCAAGTATCTTTTTTTATGTAATGACTTCTTTTCCTCTGGGTAGATATCCAGTAGCAGGATTGCTGGATCAAATGGTAGATCTACTTTTAGTTCTTTAAGGAATCACCACACTGTTTTCCATAGTGGTTGTATTACTTTATATTCCCACCAACAGTGTAAGAGTCTTCCCTTTTCACCACATTCACAGCAACATCTGTTTTATTACGCTCATTCTTACGGGAGTAAGGTGGTAACTATTGTGGTTTTAATTTGCATTTCCCTGATCATTAGTGATCTTGGCCATTTTTCCATGTGCTTGTTGGCCATTTATATATCTTCTTTTGAGAATTGTCTATTCATGTCCTTAGCCCAATTTTTGATAGGATTGCTTTTTTTCTTCTTGCTGATTTGTTTGAGTTCTCTATAGATTCCAGATATTTGTCCTTTGTCAGATGTATATGTTGCAAAGATTATCTCCTACTCTGTGGGTTGTCTTTTTACTCTGTTGATTGTTTCTTTTGCTGTGCAGAAGTTTTTTACTATAATTAAGTCCCATCTATGGATCTTTGTCTTTGTTGCATTTGTTTTGGGTTTTTGGTCATAAAATCTTTGTTTAAGCCATTGTCTAGAAGGGTTTTTCCAATGCTATCATCTAGAATCTTTATGGTTTCAGGTCTTAGATTTAAGTCTGTAATACATCTTGAGTTGATTTTTGTATAAGGTCAGAGATGAGGATCCAGTTTCATTCTTCTACATGTAGCTTGCCAATTATCCCAGCACCAATTATTTAATAGGGTGTTCTTTTCCTATTTTATGCTTTTGTTTGCTTTGTCAAAGATCAGTTGACTATAAGTATTTGGCTTTATCTCTGGGTTTTATATTCTGTTTCATTAGTCTATATGCCTATTTTTTATACCAGTACCATGCTTTTTTTGGTGACTATAGCCTTACAGTATAAACTTGGGTAATGTAATGCCTCCATATTTGTTATTTTTGCTTAGTCTTGCTTTGGCTATGGGGGCTCATTTTGGTTCCATGTAAATTTTAGGATTGCTTATTCTAGTTATGTGAAGAATGATGGTGGTATTTTGATGGGAATTGCATTGAATTTGTAGACTTCTTAGGCAGTATAGTCATTTTCACAATATTGATTCTACCTATATATGAGCACAGGAATTGTTTCCATTTGTTTGTGTTGTCTATTTCTTTCAGCAGTGTTTTATGGTTTTCCAAGAGGGACATTATATAATGATAAAAGGATATTTCCCAATGGGGAAATATCACAATTCTAAATATGTATGCACCAAACACTGGAGCTCCCAAATTTATAAAACAATTACTAATAGATGTAACAAATTAGATAGATGGCCACACAGTAATATTGGGGGACTATAATACTCCACTGACAACACTACCCAGGTCATCAAGACAGAAAGTCAACCAAGAAACAATGGACTTAAACTATACCCTAGAACAAATCGACTTAACACATATTTACACAACATTTTACCCAACAACTGCAGCATATACATTCTATTCATCAGCACATGGAACATCCTCCAAGATATACCATATAATAGGCCACAAAAGAAGTCACAGTAAATTTAAGAAAATCAAAATTATATCAGTTACTCTGTCAGACCACAGTGGAATAAAACTAGAAATCAACACTGAAAGAGACACTCAAAACCATGCACATACATGGAAATTAAATAACTTGCTCCTGAATGATCATTGGGTCAACAATAAAATCAAGATGGAAATTTAAAAATTCTACAGCAAAGACAGTGCTTGAGAAAGTTCATCCCCTTAAATGCTTACATCAAAAATCTAAAGAGCACGAATACACAATGTAAGGTCACAGTTCACGGAACTGGAGAAACAAGAACTATCTAAACCCAAACCTGGCAGAAGAAAAGAAATTATGAAGATCAGAACAGAACTAAATAAAATTGAAACAACAAAAATAAAAATAAAAATGATAAACACCTGGTTCTTTGAAAAGTTAAACTTTATAGAACATTAGTGAGATTAACCAAGAAAAGAAGAGAAAACATCCAAATAAGCTCAATTAGAAATGAAATGGGAGACATTACAACTGATACCACAGAACTACAAAAGATTATTCAAGAATAATATGCACACTTTTATGCACATAAGCTAGAAAACCTAGAGGAGATGAATTAATTTCTGGCAGTATACAACCCCCCTACATTAAACCAGGAAGAAGTAGAAATTTTGAACATACCAATAACAAGCAGCAAGATTAAAATGGTAATTAAAAAATTGCCCACAAAAAAAAGCCCAGGACCATACAGATTCACAGCTGAATTCTATCAGACATTCAAAGAAGAATTGGTACCAATCCCATTGAGAAAGAAGAAATCCTCCCTAATTCATTCTGTGAAGCCAGTATCACCCTAATACCAAAACCAGCAAAAGACATAAACCAACAAACAAAAAAACACTACAGACCGATATCCCTGATGAACACAGATGCAAAAATCCTCAACAAAATACTAGCTAACTGAATCCAACAGCATGTCAAAAAGATAATCTACCATGATTAAGCAGGTTTCATACTCAGGATGCAGGGATGGTTAAACATACTTAAGTTAATAAATGTGATACACCAGAATTAAAAACAAAATCACATGATCATCTCAATAGAGGTGGAAAAAGCATTTGACATAACCTAGCATTCCTCTATTTAAAATGCTCAGCAAATTGGCATAGAAAGGACATACTTGAAGATAATAAAAGCCATCTATAACAAACCCACAGCTAACATTATACTGAACAGGGAAAAGTTGAAAGCATTCCCCCTGAGAACTGGAACAAGACAAGGATACCCACTCACTTTCACCACTTCAATTCTACATAGAAAAGGAAGTGCTCACCAGAGCAATCAGACAAGAGAAAGAAAAAAAGGGCATCCAAATTGCTTGCTAATGATATGATAAATGTATACCTAGAAAACCCTAAAGGCTCATCCAAAAGGCTCTTAGAACTGGTAAATGAATTCAACAAAGTTTCAGGATACAAAATTAGTGTACACAAATCAGTAGTTCTGCTATACAGCAGCAGCGATCAAGCTGAGAAATCAAGAACTTAACCCCTTTCATAATAGTTGCCAAAAATAATAACAATAATACAAGGATGTGAAAGACCTCTACAAAGAAAAAAAATACGCCATATTTAACTTTAAGGCTAGGAAAGGCCTTTTCAAACTTGAATAAAAAATCTTGAGAAGATGATTGACTGTGTTGTATATTATTTTTATTTGTGTAATTTTATTTCATTTTTAATTGACCAACAATTGTACATATTTATGAAGTATATTGTGCTGTTTTAATACATGTACATATTGGCTAATAGTTAAATCAGGGTAATTAGCAAACCCATCACCTCAAATATCTATCACTTCTCTGTGGTGAGAACATTCAGAATCCTCTCTTCCAGCTAGTTGAAACTATACATTATTGTTGACTATAGTGACCCTACTGTGCAATAGAACACTAGAACTAATTCCTATCTAACTATAACTGTTTACTTATTGACTAGTGTCTCCCCAAATCCCCCTTCTCC
Source organism: Rhinopithecus roxellana (assembly GCF_007565055.1). Classification (NCBI taxonomy): domain Eukaryota; kingdom Metazoa; phylum Chordata; class Mammalia; order Primates; family Cercopithecidae; genus Rhinopithecus; species Rhinopithecus roxellana. The sequence goes on along the minus strand of NC_044552.1, from coordinate 136,393,488 downwards.
CTAGGCATTCCAGGCTTTGGTAACCACAATTCTACCCTCCACTAATGTGAGATGAACTTTTTCACTTTCCCCATATAAGTGAGATCATGCCAGATTTGTCTTTCTGTGCCTGACATATATCAGTTAATATGATGTCATCCAGTTCCATCCATGTTGCTGTAAATGACATAGTTTTATTTTTTATGGCTAAATAGTATTTCATTGTGTATTTATACCATATTTTCTTTATCCATTTTTCGTTGATGTACACTTATATTGATTCCATATCTTGATTACTGTGAGTAGTGCTGCAATAAATATGGGAATGGAGACATACTGATTTTCATTTTGATACATATCTAGCAGTGGGATTCTAGACCATATTATAGTTCTAATTTTAATTTTTAAGGAACCTCCGTATTATTTTTAATAATGGCTATATAAATTTATATTTATATCAACAGTGTGTGAGGATTCCATTTTCTCTCCATCCTCACCAACACTTCTTATCTTTTGTCTTTTAATAATAGCCATTCTAACTGGAGTGAGGTGATATCTCATCGTGGTTTTGATTTGCATGTCTTTGATTGTTAATGATGTTGAGCACTTTAAAAAATATGCCTGTTTGTCAATTTCTATGTCTTCGTTTGAGAAATATCTATTCAGATCTTTTGCCCATTTTTAAATCAGTTTGTTTCTTCGTTATTGAGTTTTATGTATTATCGATATTAACCTTGCCAGATGAGTACTTTGCAAATATTTTCTCTCATTCTGTAGGTTGTCTTTTCACTCTGTCAATTGCTTCCTTCACTGCGCAGAAGTTTTTTAATTTTGATATAACCCCATTTATTTTTTTCTTGTGTTGTCTGTGTTTTTGAGAATTAATTCACAAAATGTCTTCCCTGACCAATGTCTTGAAGCATTTGTCCTATGTTTTCTTCCAGTAGTTTCATAGTTCAGGTCTTAGAGTTAAGTCTCCAATCCATTTTGATTTTTGTATATGATGAGAGATGGGAATCTAGTTTTATTCTTCTTGCATGTGGATATCCGATCTTCCCAGAACTATTTATTGAAAAGACTGTCTTTCCCCAGTATGTGTTCTTGGCCCCTTCGTCAAAAATCAGTTGACTATAGATACATGGATTAATTTCTGGGTTCTTTTTTCTGTTCCATTAGTCTGAGTCTGTATGTGAGTAACATGCTGTTTTGGTAACTAAAATTTTGTAGTATAGTTTAAGTAACGTAGTGCGATGCCTCCAGCTTTGTTCTTTTTACTCAAGATTGCTTTTGCTATTGATGGTTTTTTGTGGTTCCATATAAATTTTAGAATTGTTTTTCTCTTTCTGAGGAGAATGTCATTGGTTATTTTGATAGGGATTACATTGAATCTGTAAATCAATTTGGGTAGTATCAATATTTTAATAACATTAATTCTTCCAATTTATAGACACAAGATATATTTTCATTTTTTGGTGTAATCTTCCATTTCTTTCATCAGCATTGCATAGTTTTCATTGTGGAGAAATTTCATCTCCTTGGTTATATTTATTCCCACATGACTTTTTTGAAACTATTATAAATAGAATTTTTTTCTTGATTTCTTTTTCAGATAGTTCACTATTAATTTAAAGAAATACTACTAATTTTGTATGTTGATTCTCTACCCTGCAACTTTATGGATTTTTTTTATTATTTCTAACAATTTCTTGGTTTGAGTCTTTAGGGTTCTCTATATATAAGATCATGCCATCTACCAAAAGGAACAGTTTGTTTTCTTCTTTCCTATTTAGATGGCTTTTCTTTCTTTCTTTCTCTTGTCTAATTGCTCTGGTTAGGATTTCCAGTATAATGCTAAATTAGAAGTGGAGAAAAGGCATCTTTGTCTTAATCTGGATATTAAAAGATAAGCCTTCAACTTTTCCATATTTAGTATAAGGTTAGCTATGGGTTATATATAGCTATTACTGTGTTGAGGAATTTACCGTCTATGCCTAATTTGAAATAATCATATGATTTTTTTCTTCATTCTATTAAAATGATTCACTCTCTGTTAATCATATTTATGGATTTGAATATATTGAACCAGACATGCATTTCTGGGATCAATCTCATTTGATTATGGTGAATGGTATTTTTAATATGCTGCTAGATTCTGATTGCTATTATTTTCTTGAGGATTTTTGCAACTGTGTTTATCAGGGATATTGGCCTTTAGTTTCCTTTTTCTGTTGTGTCCTTGTCTGGTATTGATATCAGAATAATGCTGGTCTAGTAAATGAGTTTGGAAGTATTTCCTCTACTTCAATTTTAGTTAATAGTTTGAAAAGGGTTGCTATTAGTTCTTTAAATGTTTGGTAGAATTCAGCAGTGAAGCCATCTGGTCCTGAACTTTTCTTTGATGGGAGACTTTTTATTACTGATTCCATCTCATGACTCCTTATTGCTCTGTTCAGATTTTCTATTTCTTCATAATTCAATCTTGATAAATTGTATCTGTCCAGGAATTTATCCATTTCTTCCATGTTTTCCAATTTGTTAGCCTATAATTGCTTCTAATAGGCTCCTGTGATCCTTTGTATTTCTGTGGTATCAGGTGTAATACCTTCTGCTTCATTTCTGATTTTATTTGAATCTTCTCTGTTTTGTTCCTTATTTTGGCTAAATGTTTGTTGATTTTGTTATCTTTTCAAAGAACATACTTTTTGTTTCATTGATTCTTTATATTGTATTTTTAGTCTCAATTTCATTTATTTCTGCTGTGACCTTTATTATTTCCCTACTTCTACTAATTTTGGATGGAGTTTGTTCTTGTTTTTCTAGTCCCTGGAGGTGCAATGTTAGGTTGTTTCTTTAAGGTCTTTCTACTTTTTTGATATAGGCATTTCCTCTGAGTACTGTTTTTGCTCTATGCCATTGGTTTCTGTATATTTTGATATGTTCTATTTTCATCTGTCTATAAACATATTCTATCTTTAACTTTTAATTTCTTCATTGACTTATTGACTGTTCAAGAGCATGTTATCTAAATTCTGTGTATTTGTATATTTTCTGAATTTCCTCCTGTTATTAATTGGCTATTTCATACCATGTGTTCAGAAACAATACTTGGCATGATGTCAACTTTTTATAATTTGTTAAGACTCGTTTGTGGCTTACTATATACATCATATTTATATGTTCTATCTTGAATGATGTTTATGTGCACTGGAGAAGAACATGTATTCTGCAGCTGTAGGATGGAGTGTTCTACATATATCTGTGCATTTTGTCTAAAGCACAGTTTATTCTAGTTTTTCCTTATTAATTTTCTGTCTGGATAATTTGCACATTGTTAAAAGTGGAATACTGAAGTTCCTTACTATTATTGTATCTATCTCTTCCTTCATGTGACTGGGATGTATTTTGAATTACTAAAAATATGTAAAAGTTTTACCCTAGAACAATTATCTGCACATATATGATAGAAATATTAATCAAAATTAAAATAAAGAGCTTTAAAAATAAATAAGAAAAATACACCAGTATTTATAGAAAAATCGCAAAATTATAAGCTGATAATTAAAATTTAAGCTCACTTCCAAAAATAGAAATTCCACATAGGAACAAATTGTTTTTAATCTATCAAGCTATCAAATATAAAAGATTGAGTACTTAGTAGTATTGGGGAAACAGATAAATCAGAAAATTATAAACACACATATGTACACCAAGTAGTATTATAATGATTTACAGATAAAAATAACATTGGTATTATTTATTTTATTTGTCCATAAATTATAATCACTGAATACATTGTTATTATTATTTTGAACAAACTGTTACTGCTAGATCAATTGAGAATAAGAAAGTATAAAACATTCTATTTTACCTCCATTTATTTTCTCTTTAACGCTTTTATCATCTTTATATAAATCCAAGCTTCTCACCTATCTCATTTTTCTTCTCTATGAAGCACATGTCTTAACATTTCTTACAAAGCAGGTCTACTGATGACAAATTTCCCCAGTATTTATGTGTCTGAGAAAGTCTTTCTTTCTCTTTCATTTTTGAAGAATAATTTCCCAGGATACAGAATTCTAAGTTAGTTGTTTTATTTTTATTTAACACTTTAAATATTTTACTCCACTCTCTTTTTGATTATGTAGTTTCTGAAGATAAATCTGATATAATTCTTACTCTTGTTTCTCGGTAGGTAAAAGTTAAATGAAAAATTTCAAGATTTATTTATTTGATTTGATTTGCTGAAGGTTGAATATGTTATGCCTACATGTAGATTCTTTGATATTTATCTTGATTCATAGGATAGTTTTCTGCGCTTCATGAATTCATAGTTTGGTGAAGGTCATTAATTTTCAAAAATTTTTACTCAGTATTACTTCAAATTTTGTTTTAAGCTTTTTTCTTCTGGTATTTGCATTGCATGTATGTTATGCCTGTGTAATTGTCCCACAGTTCTTGGATATTGTGTTGCTTTTTTAAAAATTATTTTTACTTACATTTTAATTTGGGACATTTCTGTTGAGACTACATTAGCAGCTACCCTACAGAACAAACAAGGTAGAATTGGCCTGGGCCCAGGCTGGCTCGGCACAATTAAAGTTCATTCCTGGGCCAGGCTCATAAGAAAGGTAGCATTCCACTGGAAATATTGAGTATGTGGATGTAGATTCCAACCTTCCTATCTTCTACTTATATTTTATTCTGTTCTCAAGTTCTTCTTAGATGACTGTACTTATTTCCAATTTGAAATATTTTGGCTCTTCCACTTTTCTTCTCAAAAACTTCACTTAGATTGGTTGACATCTCTGTGATATTTAGGACAAATGTCCCATATGTGTATAAAACATGACTGTGTGAAGAGGCAGTGCCAACCAGTACTTAGAAGGCATAATCTGGAATCAAGCTGTTCAAGTTCAGATTTCGCGTTTTCATTTACAGGCTGTGTCATCACGGACAACTTAATCAGCCCCTCTGTGTCTTGCTTTCCTTATTCGTAAATTGGATAACAGTATCTGTCTCAAAAAATTGCACTAAATAACACCTACAATACATTTAAATGAGTGTCTGGCATATAGTAGGTATTCAACATATATTAGTTGTTATTAATTTGCAGCTTTGGGAGAGGGACACAAAAGGAACACAGCAGTTAATATTTCCTCTTTGGTTTCTGATGTTTTCAGATTATCCTTCCCTCTTTTAGTGTACTGCCAGTGCCTTCAGAAAATAGGCTAGTACCAAGTACATGTAAATTCCTATGTCATTAGGTGCTGGGCAACTCATATCTAAATTTAAAATGAATTATACCTAAATTCTCTGTATTACATTTAAAAATGTCTCACAACACTTTAATACTTCCCATTCCTTCTTAAATTGTTGACATAGAAGATATAAATATTTTTAAACATGAGATCTTTGCTGTCCCTTACAAGATATAAAGGAGATAATAAATTATTTCCCTAAGGAATGTTAGTTCATGTAGTTTGCCATTCAGAAAAACTACATTTTACCTCTGCATTTTTTAAAATAACTAAAGTATTTCCCCTAGTCATGAAAATAGATTTCCCCCAGTTCCCCCAGTTCCTCAATATATCATTTTAACTAAACTCTGGCAATAGAATTTTGGCAAAGAATTTGTTGAAAATCTTTTTATTTTCCAAAATTGAGCTAATAGCCATTTGTTTATCTTTTCCATATATTCACATGCTTAGTTACTTCAAATTTGTTCATTATATAAGAATAGACCAAAAGGGTTAAAATTAAAGTGAATAATACCACAAAAGTAATGAACATAGAGTTTTTGTTGATTAAGTCCTAGAAAATGCCAGCATATTTGAAGAATTTTTTTTGAATTGCATAAAATGAATTTTTTTTAACTAATGAAAGTATTCTACTTTACTCAACAGGCAATAAATGGGAAAAGTATGCCACTTCAAATATATAAAGCTTGATAATACTATGTACATATATAAATCCAATATATCCCAGGAAGATTCTATTCTGTGACACTGAGGAAACCTGGAATTATTTGAAGTTCATCCTTAATTATAATTTTTTAACATTTCCGACAGGATAAAGTTAGCTTCTAAAATTTGCCTAGGCATAATTATACTTAGATATTCTAAGTAGTGGGGAGAAATTCTATTTTCACTCAAGCCTTTGGCCAATATTTTTGAAGAGCTCCATATTTTTTTTCCTGGAGCTTTTATTCAATGGTCATTGCCAAATCCATCTGGTTGTTTAGTATCTGGCAGGAGTATTTTGAGACTCTGGCTAGTTTCAGTTATGTGGGTACCAGGGAAGGGAGGTAATTCTTGATATGCAAATAGTGTGAGATTTGAGTTACAGTTTAAATCCAAAGCTTTGTATATTTGAATTTATTCGTCTTTGGCAAAACAAGTCTTCCTGTTCTTGAAAGGGGAAAGCACTAAAGCATACCTTATTGAGAAGGCAGCTAAAACTGGTCCTACATCAAAAACTCATAAAACTAATATTTGATGATATGAATGTAAATGAATTAAAAGCACATGGATGAACATTCTCTTAAATACACAAAGTTATATGAAATAAATATTTGGGTTTTCTTAGTCTGGCACGGTAGAAAATTAATTTAAGATGACTGGAGCATCAAAAATCTTTCCAGGTTCACTGGTTCCTCAGACATATGCTCAAAATATGGCATTTTATTTAAAGACAGAATTCTTTTTTTATTATTATTATACTTTAAGTTCTAGGGTACATGTACACACATGCAGGTTTGTTACATGTGTATACATGTGCCATGTTGATGTGCTGCACCCATTAACTCTTCATTTACATTAGATATATCTCCTAATGCTATCCCTCCCCCCTCCCCCAACCCCTCGACAGGCTCCGGTGTGTGATGTTCCCCTTCCTGTGATTAAAGACAGAATTCTTATGGTCTGAGGAGCACTAATTTGATTTTTGTGGGCTGGCTAATTGCAAACAGCCTCTAGGTTACTTCAAAAATTGTGTAAGAATAATGAGGACCTACTGGATATTTGCTACAATTGAGGCAGATTCTTAAAAATCTAGCTCTGGTTAATCCATTCAAAGCCTGTATGTAGCTCTCTACTTGTTTACCAAATTCATAGAATCATTTTTATAGTTTATAGATCACCGACTTACAATATAAAAATTTTATTTAGAGTTCCTCTATGTCTAGAAAACTCTGATGTTACTTCTGTGCAATGCAGGTTGGTTGATGTTGATGAGATAACCCTAAGAGTCACACAAAGCTACATATTAGTATATAGATCTCAATCTTTATTCCCTTTTACCTAGCAAAGTGCCACAGTTAGAGATATTGTCAATGGATACAGCTTCATTAAAAAAAAACACTAATTTCAGGATGCACATTTTATATATGTGCATAAATGCAATCACACACACATACTTCTGAGATGTATATAACTCTCAGTGAAGATATGCTAAAGTTTACCTTTTTTGCTGCACAGTCTCTCTTGTAAATTAGTTCAAGTCTCATGCCCAGAATACTGTTCTAATCTCTGCCATCCCCTCGTACCTTGCTTCTTTCTGCCCTTCTAGTTTCTCATTTCTTTTCACTTGTCTACTCTCTAAAGCCTGTTTAGCCTCCATGACCATATTCCAAACTTTGTTTTTGTGGAGATAGTGTAAGAACAGCAGGCTACACTGATTATTTCCTTTCTAAACTTGTATATTTTATCTTGTTTTTCGCCTACATACCTGCTAATTTTACATATGTGAACAATCCATCTCAACAATAAAGTTGTAAACTGTTAGAGTGCAAGACAATACTCAATATTTTCCCTTATGTCTTTCCCAGTGCACAGGAGGAGGAGACCTGGGGTGTGGTTTCTGTAATTAGAAACTGCCTTACCTGATGCTTACTTCAGTGCTGCCCTTTTTTGGTTGTCGGAAGCTCTACTCTCTTCTTCCACGGGTGTATGAAAATGCTCCATCAGAAGTACACGCAGACACACTGACATACACACTTCCGGATATAAAAAGAGTAACAGGTCTTTGACAATGCATGTTAATCGCTACCCCGACTCTTTCCTATTGAGGAAAGAAACGCTGCTAGTACAATGTAGCAGTTCCCTGAGAAGGTCAGAGCCAGTCTCTACTGATTTCTCTCCTCCTGTTGTCTTTTCTCTGCCCTCTTCATCATTGACTGCTGTTGTATAAATATAATATCTATTTTATTAATCTGCATTTTGTAAGATGGAATACTAAAAAATAAGTCATTTCTTACTTCAAAGTGTTTTCCTGGTTATATTGCGAATATTATACTTTGGAATTGGGGAAATTATCTCATTTTCATCTAGTAATTTGCGTGATACATTTGTTCTTACGAACTTCATCTTGTTTCACTGTTTCTTGTTGGTGTGTTTCTGTATTTCCTATTTCCTTCTCATCTGTCTTTTTTTTTTTTTTTCTTTGGCAGGGAGAGATTCTCTTAACTTTGCTTTTATTGTTTTCAGTTTTTTGGTTTTTGCTTTCCAGACTGAGTGTCACTGCTCATTGCAGCCTTGACCTCCCAAGCTCAAGTGATCCTCCCACCTCAGCCTTCCAAGTAGGTGGGACCACAGGTGTGCGCCACCCTGCACAGCCCTGGTTTTGTCAGTGTTTTGGCTGATAATGTGTATTCCATTTCTAATTCTACCAACTTTTAGATTTAAATCTAAAATGGTATTTCCAGAATGATGAGGCATGATCTGATATTTTAGCATCCTTCCTATTTAAAATAAAAATGTAATCTAACTTTACTCCATACAAATTTCTGCACTTACGCACTCATCTGCTCCTTGGTCTTCTTCAATATATACAGTGTGGTTTAATTCTAGGTTACTAAATATTGGCTTTTTATAAAATACAATTTTTATAGCTGCTTTTGTAAATTCTTGGTATCAATGATCAAAACAAAGTATATACAACATTTTATCTTATTTTTCATTTTATTTTAGTCTCTCAACCCCCTTATGAAGTGGAATGGACATTTTACAGAGAAATAACTAAGCTATATTTAAAATATGTCAAGTGCAATAGATCTCAGCATAAAGTATCTAAAGCTAAGAGTCCCGGTTCTTGTCACTCTGAGGTCTCTATTTTTTTTTAAGTGTTGAGGTTATTTTTTTTTTATTATTATTATACTTTAATTTCTAGGGTACATGTACATAACGTGCAGGTTTGTTACATATGTATACTTGTGCCTTGTTGGTGTGCTGCACCCATTAACTCGTCAGCACCCATCAATTCATCATTTATATCAGGTATAACTCCCAATGCAATCCCTCCCCTCTCCCCCCTCCCCATGACAGGCCCCGATGTGTGATGTTCCCCTTCCCGAGTCCAAGTGATGTCATTGTTCAGTTCCCACCTATGAGTGAGAACATGCGGTGTTTGGTTTTCTGTTCTTGTGATAGTTTGCTAAGAATGATGGTTTCCAGCTGCATCCATGTCCCTACAAAGGACGCAAACTCATCCTTTTTTATGGCTGCATAATATTCCAGCAAAAGCCAAAATTGGCAAATGGGATCTAATTAAACTAAAGAGCTTCTGCACAGCAAAAGAAACTACCATCAGAGTGAACAGGCAACCTACAGAATGGGAGAAAATTTTTGCAATCTACTCATCTGACAAAGGGCTAATATCCAGAATCTACAAAGAACTCAAACAAATTTACAAGAAAAAAACAAACAACCCCATCCAAAAGTGAGCAAAGGATATGAACAGACATTTCTCAAAAGAAGACATTCATACAGCCAACAGACACATGAAAAAATGCTCATCATCACTGGCCATCAGAGAGATGCAAATCAAAACCACAATGAGATACCATCTCACACCAGTTAGAATGGCAATCATTAAAAAGTCAGGCAACAACAGGTGCTGGAGAGGATGTGGAGAAATAGGAACACTTTTACACTGTTGGTGGGATTGTAAACTAGTTCAACCATTATGGAAAACAGTGTGGCAATTCCTCAAGGATCTAGAACTAGATGTACCATATGACCCAGCCATCCCACTACTGGGTATATACCCAAAGGATTATAAATCATGCTGCTATAAAGCCACATGCACACGTATGCTTATTGTGGCACTATTCACAATAGCAAAGACTTGGAATCAACCCAAATGTCCATCTGTGACAGACTGGATTAAGAAAATGTGGCAAGTGTTGAGGTTCTTTAAAACCAGAAATACCATCACCAGGTCCCTTTTCTTCATGATGATCATTACAGGCATGCTTAATGATTAGATGTGGATTGCTAATTCCCACGGTCTCCAGCATCTTCTGGACTTCCTCATCAAATGTCATAGCCCTAGAATCTGTAGTTTACATTTACGAGACATCAATACTAACTTTCCTTTCTCTCTCGGTAATAAGTGTTTTGCTTCAAATAACTTTTTTTTTTTTAAAGAAAACAACATTTGAGCTATATTTTTATTAAGTCCTAGCATATTAGAAACATTTCCCATGAAATATTTAACTTTATTCTTGTCCTTTACATAAATGACATTTTTTAAACATTTTCAAAAATTTTCACTGAGGTAACATTAACATAAAATAACATGCACCCATCTTAAGTGGATAAGTTTTGACAAAAGTCAAAACATCACTACCATTACAATCAGGATATTACCACAAAGGTTTGCAATCAATCCTAGACCCAGTCAACCACTCCTCTGTGGTCTGTCACTATAGATTAGTTTTCCCTTTTCTGGAATGTCATATAAAGGAAATAACATGGTAGTATGCACCCTTTTATACCTGACTTCTTTCATTCAGCATGTTTTTGAGAGTCACTACTTCTTTTATGTATCAGAAGTTTGTTTCTATTTTTTTCCTGTATAGAATTCCTTTGTGTGAACAATACAATTTTTTTTTAACCATTTAACTGTTCATGAGCACTTGGGTTACTTCTGTTTTGGGGTGATTATGAATAAAGTCACTAAATATTTATGCACAAGATTATGTGTGGGCATAGGCTTTCATTTACTTGGAGTATACATGTAAGAGTGTAATCACTGAGTCATTTGGTAACTGAATGTTTAATTTTACAAAAATATTGCTACTTTTTCTTTCCAAAATGGTCATACCACTTTTCATTCCTGCCAGTTACAATTAGAGTTACAATTGTTCCACTTGTTCCCCAAAAGTAGTTTTGTTTTTTGCCTTTTTTCAAGTTTCAGCTATGTGAGTGGTTGTGTAATGGTATCACATTATTTTATTTGCATTGCTTGATTAATTATGTTGAATAACTTTCATGTTTACTAGCCATTCATATATTTCCTTTTATGAATTGTCTTTTCAAATAACTCACACATTTTATTGGATTGAGTTATTTTAAGATTTCTTTATATATTCTAGATAGAAATATTTTGTCAAATATATGATTGCACATATTTTGTCTTTGGTTTGCCTTTTCACTATTTTGCAGTGAAAAGTCCTAGCATATTAGAAATATTTTTAAAGAGCTCAAGTTTTAGTTTTGAGAAATCTAAGTTATTAGATTTTTCTTCTATAGCTAGTGCTCTTTTGTCCTAAATAATTATTGTCTATTCCAAAGTTATGAAGATTTTCTTCTACATTTTTGTTTACTTTTATATTCAAAAATTAATTTTTTTCCTGTGTTCCTAATATTGTACTTTTAATTTTTTTGCAATTCTTTCAAAATGTTAAAGCTTAATATTTATCAAATACAAAGCAGCAGGCATTTATAAATAAATTATATACATTTCAAAATAATTCAAGTGAATTAAATTACTATTGTTATTCTCATTTTAGAAAAAAAGGAATGTGATACATGGATAGTTTAAATAAGTTGGAGCCCATGGGTTCTCTTTTCTTCACATCCTCACCAGTAATGATAACGTTCATCATTTTGGTAATAGGCATTTTATCGGCTGTGAGGTGACATGCAATAATTTTGATTTGCATTTCTCTGATGATTAGTGATGCTGAGAATTTTTTCATGTACTTGTCATTTATTTGTATGTCTTCTTTTGAAAAATGTGTATCTAGTCCCTTTACCCATTTCCTCATCAGATTATTTCTTTTGTTATTGAGTTGTTTGAGTTCCTTATGTATTTTATATATTCACCCCTTATAAAATTAGTGGTTTGCAAATATTTTCTTCCATTCCATTGGTTGCTTCTTTGTTGATTGTTTTATTTGTTGTGCAGAGGATTTTTGATTTAATGTAATGTCATTTATCTATTTTTGCTTCTGTTACCCCTGCCTTTGGAGTCATATTTAAAATATTATTGCCCAGACCAATGTCATCGAGCTTTTTCTCTATCTTTTCTTCTGCCAGTTTGACAATTTCAGGCCTTAGATTTAAGTCTTTAATGTATTTTGAATTGATTTTTATACAGTGTAAGATAAGTGTTAAATTTCATTATTCTTTATGTGTATAATCAGTTTTTCTAACAACATTTATTGAAGAGACTTTCCTTTCCACATTGTCTGGCACCTTTGTCAAAAATCACTTGATCATAAATGCACAGATGTATTTCTAGGCTCTCTATACTGTTCCATTGGTTTGTATGTCTGTTTTATACAAATATGCTGTTTTGGTTACTACAGCTTTGTAATATATTTTAAAGTCAGATAGTGTTATGCATCCAGATTTTTTGTGTGTACAAGATTATTTTGGCACTTCCAAGTTGTTGTGTATTCATACAAATTTTAGGAACTTTTAAATATTTCTATTAAAATGTCACTAGAATTTTGATAGGGATTGCATTGAATCTGTACACTGCTATAGGTAACATTGACATTTTAACAATATCAGTTCTTCCAATTCATGAAAAAGAGTTGTATTTATTAATATATGCTTTTATTCAATTTCTGTCATCAGTATTTTATAGATTTCAGTATACAGGTCTTTTGTCTCTTTGGTTAAATTTATTCCTACATGGTTTTTGCTTTTGTAGTTATTGTGAATGGATTTTTTTCCTTTTTCAGAGTTTATGATTAACGGAATTCTACTGGTTTTAGTATGTTGATTTTTCATCCTGTACCATTGCTGAATTTGTTTGCTGATTCTAACAGGTTTTTGGTGGAGTTTTTACAGTTTTCTATTGAAAAAGATCATGACATCTGTAACAGGAACAATTTAACTTTTTCCTTTCCAATTTGTATGCCTTACAAATTTTTCTCTTGTCTTATTACTCTGGCTAGGACTTATATTTAATAGAAATGGCAGGAGTGGGCATCCTTTTCTTGTTCTTGGTCTTAGTGGAAAACTTTTCAACTTTTTACCATTGAATATGATGTTAGTTGTGGTTGTGTCATATATGGCCTGAATTATTTTGAAGTACATTTCTGCTTTTACTACTTCATTGGAACTTTTTGCCATGAAAGAATGTTTAATTTTGTCAAATGCTTTTTCTGCATCTATTAAAATAATAACAGGTTTTCTTTTATCATTCTGTTGACATGATGTATTATTGTATTTATTGATATGAATATGCTAAAATATTCTTGCATACCTGAAGAAATCTCAAATGATCATGGCTGAATAATCCTTCTATTATGATATCAAATACTGTTGGCTGGTAATTTGTTGAGGATTTTTGTATCTATGTTCATTAGAAACATTGGCCCATATTTTTTTTTCTTGTAGCACCCTTCTTTGGCTTTAGTATCAGGGTATTGCTAGCCTAGGAAACAAGTTTGGAAGGATTTCCTCTACTTAAACTTTTTGGAAGAGTTTGAGAAGGATTGTTTTCAGTTCTTAAGTGTTTGGTTAAATTCAGCAGTGAAGTCATCTGGTCCTGTGCTTTTCTTTGATGGGAGACTTTTTATTACTGATTCAATCTCGTTACTCATTATTCCTCTGTCTATATTTGCTATTTCTTTGTAATTCAGTATTGATAAGTTGTATGTGTCTAGGAATTGAATCCATTTCTTTTAGGTTATCTAATGTGTTGGTATATAATTATTCATTGTAGTCTCATGATCCTTTATGGTTTTGTGGTGCAAGTTTTTAGTTGTTGTTTGTTTGGACAGAGTCTCACTCCGTCACCTAGGCTGGAGTGCAGTGGTGCAATCTTGGCTCACTGCAGCCTCTGCCTCCCAAACTCCAGCGATCCTCGCAGGTCAGCCTCCTGAATAGCTCAGACCACACATGTACACCACCACATCCAGCTAAGTTTTGTATTGTTTAGTAGAAATGAGGATTCACCATGTTGCCCAAGACAGTCTCAAACTCCTGAGCTCGAGTAATCCACCTACCTTGGACTCCCAAAATATTGGGATTACAGGTGTGAGCCACCGCAACTGGCTTTGTAGTACAAGTTTTAATGTCTCCTCTTTCATTTGTTATTTTATTCGAGTCTTTTCCCTTTTTTATTGTTTAGTGTAGCAAAGGGTTTGGCAGTTATTGTTTATTTAAAATAAAACAGCTTCTAGTGTTGTTGATTTTTTACATTGTCTTTCTAGTCTCTATTGAATTTATTTATTCTCTTAGCTTTGTAATTTCCTTTCTTCCATTTACATTGGGTTTTGTTTGTTCATCTTTTTCTAGTTCCTTGAAATGTGAAGGTAAGTTGTTTATCTGAGATCTTTTTATTTTGATGGGGGCATTGATTGCTATAAACTTCCCTCTTAAAACTGCTTTTTTTGCATTTTGTAAGGTTTTGTTTATTTTGTGTGCATTTTTATTTTTCATAAGATACTTTTAAATTTCTCTTTTCATTTTTTCTTCAAACACATTGGCTGTTCTGGTATGTGTTGTTTAAATTCCACATATTTTTTAACTTTCCAAAATTCCTCTGTTGTTTGTGTCTAGTTTAAGACCATCGTGTTTGGAAAAGATACTTGATATGACTTAAATCTTCTTGAATATGTTAAGACTTGTTTTGTAGCACAACATATGCTTTATCTTGGAGAATGTTCCATGTGCCCTTGAAAGAAATGCATATCTGTCTGTTAGATGACATTTTCTCTGTATATGTCTGTTAGATTCATTTTGCCTACAGCATAGTTGAAGTTCAATGTTTCTCTATTGATTTTCTATCTGAATAATCTATCCATTTCTCATAGTGGGGTATAGAAGTCTTATTATTATTTTATCTCTCTTCAGATTCTTTTCCTTTTTCAGAGTTTATGGTTAATGGAATTCTACCGATTTTAGTATGTTGATTTCTCATCCTGTACCATTGCTGAATTTGTTTGCTGATTCTAACAGGTTTTTGGTGGAGTCTTTATAGTTTTCTATTGAAAAAGATCATGACATCTGTAACAGGAACAATTTAACTTCTTCCTTTCCAATTTGGATGCCTTACAAATTATTTTCTTGTCTTACTACTCCGGCTAGGACTTATATTTAATAGAAATGGCAGGAGTGGGCATCCTTTTCTTGTTCTTGGTCTTAGTGGAAAACTTTTCAACTTTTTACCATTGAATATGATGTTAGTTGTGGTTGTGTCATATATGGCCTGAATTTAGGTATTCTGATGTTAAGTGTATATATATTTACAATTGTTATGTCCCAGTGAAAATTGACTCCTTTGTCATTATATGATGACCTTCTTTGTCTCATTGTATAGGGTTTGAGTTAAAATTCACTTTGTGTGACGTAAGTGTGGCAACCGTTGCTCATTTTTTGTTCTCATTAGCATGGAATATCCTTTTTTATCTCTTCATTTTTAGTCTTTGTGTGTCCTTACATGTAAAATGAGGGTATCAGCAGCATATATTCTATAGATTGGGTTTTATTTTCTCATCCATTCAGCCACTCTGTGTTTAATTGGAGAATTCAATCAATTTACATTCAAGGTATTTCTCATTCCCCAGATTTGGAAATCTTTTGATATTAGCTCTTTAAAGAAGCTTTCACCTCCTATGTCTCTCTCTTCTCCTTGAAATTGTATAACTCAAATATTTTCTCTTTTGATGCTGTCCCAAAAATCTTGCAAACTTTAATTTCTTTTTATTTTTCTTTTCTGTGTGTGTGTGTGTGTGTGTTTCAAATAGCCTGTGGTCAAATTCACAAATTGTTTCTTCTGCTTAATCAGTTCTGCTATTGATATTCTCTATTGCATTTTTATTTCATTCATTATATTTCTCATCTCCTGAGTTTGTTTGATTTTTAAAAAAATAATTTCAATATATCTTTTAAATTTCTTATTTGGTCAATTATTGTTTTCCTCATTTCACTGAATTATTTCTCTGCATATTCTTGAAGTTTGCTAAGCATCCTTAAAACACTTATTTTGATTTCTTTGTCAGACAGTCTATGTATCTCCATTTTTTTTGGTGTCAACTACTGGGAGGTTATTGTGTTATTTGGTTGGTATTACGTTTCATTGCTTTCGTGTTATTGTTGCCTTACGCTAACATCTGTGCATCTGAAAAATAAGGATCTTATTCCATCCTTGGAGACTGGCTTCTTCAGGTAAAGCCCTTCACTAGTCAGTTCATCCAAAGATTCTGTGCAGCCCTTCTAGCATAACCCATAGGTGAGCTTACTGCTGGAGTACTTAGTGAGGCTAGCCTAGTGCTCATGTCTGCAACTGGCAGGCCTGTCACTTAGGTGTTCAGGGTTGAACTTGGAGCATGAATCCAGTGGGTTGGACCTGTTTTTTGTGTTTACAGAGGTGAGATTTGTACCTGGTTCTACTGCAACCTGGAGCCCTGGTCCATGGGGGCTGGCCTAGTGCTGTTTTGTGCCTAAAGCCTCAGTCCATGGAGACAAACGTGGACACTGTGTCCTTAGCAGTGATCCTGGAGGCTTATTGTAGCTATGCTTATTTTTAATACCTTTGTCTTTTAACATGTATTCTAGAATTAAAAGTGATTTACACACCACCATTACAGTATTAAGAGTATTCTGAATTTGACTATGCATTTGCATTTAAAAGTGAGTTTTATATTTTCATATGTTTCATACTGTTATTTAGCATATTTTTATTCAATTTGAAGAACTTTCTTTAGAAGTTCATGTAAGGCAGGTCTCATGGTGATAAAAACCCTCAGCTTTTGTTTGGGAATATTTTGATCTCGCTCTCATTTCTGAAAGGCAGTTTCAGGAGGTATAGTATTCTTAGCTGACAGGTTTTTTTCATTCAGCACTTTGAAGATATCATCTGTCTCCCTACTGGCTTGCAAGATTTTTGTTTGGAAGTCTGCTGATAACTTCTTGGGGGTTCTCTTACTATGATGAGCCTTTTTTATCTGGCTTCTTTGAAGATTCTCTCTTTTTGGACTTGAAAATTTGATTACAAGCATCCCAGAGTATTTTGTTGTCGTTGTTGATCTTGCTTTGTGTCCTTTGAGTTTCCTGACTCTGTAAGTCCATACACCCTTTAAGATTTGTAAAATCTTCAATTATTTTTCTTTCAGTTGATCTTGCTCAGAGTCTTTTGAGCTTACTGACCCCATATGTCCATATATACCCCAAGATTTGTAAAATTTTCAACGTTTATTTCTTTAATCTTTTTTTCTGCTTGTGAAATTTTCGTAATTTATATATTTGTGTGCTTCATTATACTTTATACTTTCTTCCTTCTTTTCAATCTTTTGTTGTTGTTCCTCTAAGTAGCTAATTTCAAATGACCTGCTTTTGAGTTTACTAATTCTTTCTCTGTATGATTCCATCTCTTTTGGAGCTCTTTATACAATTTTTTAGTTCTGTCATTGTATTCAGCTCTAGGATTTTTGTTTGGTTCTTTTTTATGGTTCCTACTTCTTTATTAAACTTTTCATTTTGCCCACACATAGATTTTCTAGTTTTATTTTGTTTTGTATCTGTGTTTTCTTGCATCTCACTGAGCTTAATGAGGATAATTATTTGAATTCCTTTTTAGACAATTTGTAGTTCTCTATGTCATAGAAATTGGTTACTGCAGCTTTATTTTAGTTTCCTCTGGTGAAGTCATGTTTGGTTGATTTTTTACTATGCATGTAATATCTGCATTTGAAAGAGTAAACCCCTCTACAGTCTTGACAGATTTGTTGGAGCTGGTTAAAGTCTCCTGTTGAATACCAAGCTGATCGAATTGGAGGTTGGAGGAAGATCATATGGCTACTCTTGGGTCTGTAATGGGGTCTGTAGTTGGCAGACCTGTTACAAAGGACTTTAATGGACATAGATCCTTTCTGGCCCCTGGATGGACCAGACTGCCTCTGGTACATTTGTCAGTAGGACTTACATTAAGATAAGGGTCTGTTTGGGGGTACAAACAACATGCCAGGTGAACTGATATGTGTGACTTCCTCTAGGTCACTGGAAGGGCTCCTACTTGGTCATTGGTTAAGTCAAGGCTGCATCTGAGATGGGCCCAAACTAAGTCATTACCACCACTTCAGAGTTCACAGCTGAGCCTGTGGTCTGCTACCTGCCTCTGAGTTCGCAAATAGGCATGGGTACCATGGGCATTAGGACTGACCTCAGACTGCAGCTGAGAGGGATTGGAACAGACTTACTGTGCCATTTCAAGATCCATAGTGAGACTATGGCCAACAAGCCTTGTCTGTAGAGGCATTAATGGGCATGTCTCTCTCTGGGTTCCGGTGGAGACAGCTGCTGATAGAGGGCAGCTGAAAGGAGCAAGAGAAAAATTTCGGGCCATTTTAGGATCTGCTGTGAGGCTGAGGTTGGCAAGCCCACCTTGGGAACTCTGAAGAGTGTGTCTTCTAGTCCCTATATAGGCAGGACTGATCTCAGACCACAACCAAAAGGGGCTGGAGTCAAGTTTCAGAGCTGTTTTCAGGTTCTATAGCAGGAACACAGGTTGGCTAGGCTATCACCTGAGGTACTTGTGTACATAACTCTTTCTAAGCCCCTTGGCAGATGGTTTTGGTAGCAGGACCAAGATCAAATGAGGCTATAGTCAAATCCAGAAGGAGATGAGTCCATTTCTTGGTCTGGAGCCAGGACCCTGCAGCAGTTAAGTCTGATACTTAAGCATGGGTTTGTCCTCTCAAGACAGCTCTCCTAATTCTTGAGCTCCACTAGAGTTTCACAACCTCCTGCCTTAATCCTAAGGCTTGCCCAAAGGCACTTTTTTGTCTACAAATGGCTGCAAAATTATTGTTAGTCTGATGACCAAAAACATAAACTATAGGCTAATTCTCTAGGCATTCTAAACAGAGAACGTGATTATATGTGTACTGCTATTACAGGCATGTTACCAAATCTTTCTTGGCTATTTATCCATTGCCTTTCCATCACTCTCTTATTAAGACTTTAGAGTTTGATTCCAACTCAAGCCTACCTTCTCCCCATCTATGAGAAATATGTTACAGAGTTATATACAGCACCACTCAGGATGATTTTTATAATGTATTCCTCTCAATTCAAAATAACATCTTCTATTTGTATTACTTTTAAAATCACAATTGGATGAAATTTTACTTTAGAACATTACAAAAAGTGGTATAAAGTTTCGTAAATTAAAATTTTCCTAGTTTTTTCTCTCTGCTTATGACAATTATGTTTTACAATTTCAAATTTGACCACTTTTTTTTTCAAAATACCATTCAACGATAGTGATTATCCAAAGAAAATTTAAAATGAGAAATTTACTTTATTCTGCCCAGATTTAAAAAAATAAGTGAAATACATTTTGTAATTTAATACTTATTAAATTAATATTTAACATAATACCAAATAATAAAATAATGACACAATAATTTGAATAAATTAACACATAAAACTGGAGACCATTCCCTCATAAATAGTATTTTTATTTTTCTTATAGTCCTACATTTATTGACAAAATAAATGTAATGTATTTAACTTTTATTTCATTTTAATTTCAATTCAATTTAAATTTTCAAATTGAAATACAATGTATGTTGAATATTTTTTCACAGTCTATATAGTTTATAACCCTTTTGGAACATTTTAAGAGTAGTAGCTAGAGTAACTCACCCCAGGGGACAAATATGATCTTCTAAAATATTAGTTTTGAAGCCATAAGGAAAGTTTCTGATGAAACAAGAAAATACATTAATTTCATATATAGATGGTATATTTTCCTGGCAATGGACTGTTTATTCTATATATAAGAATTAACGTAAGTACATATTAATAAAAATGGGCAGCCACATGAAACTTAGATCTGGGGTGTTTATGAGGTCCATTTAATAAAAACAGGAGTTTTCTATTTTCTAGTGAGAGCTGGACCATCTATCAGCAAGGGTACAATTCACATCAGGATTCTAACTACTGGGTCAATGACTTTTATAAGGCAGAAATAGCAAATTTTTATTATTCAGAAACATTATTTGGTGCTGAGTTCCTCCAGTTGTAAAATTCATATAGTAGCTATCTCTACATGAAGAACTCTAGAGATGCCTTGAATAATTGCCATTCAAGGTAAGTGAATGACTGTATGTAAAGACTAACAAAGTGACTTGCAATTCTATTTCTTTTCTAGAAGTTAAAATACACATACAGACACACACAAATTGCTGAGATTTGTGTAGCACTTTACGGTTTTTATTTAATAGAATAAAAAATTAAAAGTGGGAAAAAAAAAATCTTTGTCCCATTCTTTAGGATAGACTTTAGGATAGCAAACCCTGCTATCCTAAAGGAGCAGATCTTGGTCTATGGAACCTGAAGCCCAGGTAACTGGTTAAGGGTGTATTAAGTCATCTTTAAATAAAATAACACAAAACTAGATACAAATTTATTTAGAATGAGAAACAAAATCACAACGATTTACCCAGATTTTAAAAGATGGCAAATGTCACATATACCAAACTACCTTTGTTGACTATAACAGCTCTCTAATATTGTTTTCTTCTACAATCTTTGGTTATATCATCTTTGTGCTCTTTGTAGTACAGCACAATCTCTGTAATATATTTCTTTAGAGAGAGAATAGGAAAGTAATTCAGCCTGCAGCCCTGTGCCCAAAATAGGCA
This sequence comes from Rhinopithecus roxellana, assembly GCF_007565055.1. Classification (NCBI taxonomy): domain Eukaryota; kingdom Metazoa; phylum Chordata; class Mammalia; order Primates; family Cercopithecidae; genus Rhinopithecus; species Rhinopithecus roxellana. The sequence continues at coordinate 136,372,619 of NC_044552.1, read as the reverse complement.
CACTCCCTGAGGGGAATGTGCACTCACTTCTGTGATCACTCCGTCTTCAGGAATTCTTGGTTCCTTGACATCTCTATGACACCTGCAAATCAATGTTTCCATTTTCTATATTATCTGCCTTTTCTACTTTTGCACAAAGGGAACTTTGGTCTGATGCAAGCTACTCTATCATACCTAGAAGCAGAGGCTCTCTTACTTTTGTTTTTTTCTTCACTTATTCAAGTATTTAGGCTATTTTTAAAATCTTTTTAAACCAGTTTTTTTTTATTTTTATTTTTTAGTGTGCCTTAGTACTATGATACCATGAGAGATTATTGAAATGTACTTTTTTTTTTTCTCCTACACTCAATGGGCTTTGAGTTCTGTTGTCTGATTTTCATAATTTTTCTCTTTTTTGCTTTCAGGTGTTTGCCCTTTGTATAATTGCTATTGCTACTTCCCCTTTCAACATTTCCTTCTGTAATATGCTATTTCTTTTTTTCCTCTTACTTTAAGTTCTGGGATACATATGCCAGAATGGCAGAATGGTGATTATCAAAAAGGCAGGAAACAATAGATGCTGGTGAGGCTGTAGAGAAATAGGAACCCTTTTACACTGTTGGTGTGAGTGTAAATTAGTTCAACCACTGTGGAAGACAGTGTGGCGATTCCTAAAGGATCTGGGACCAGAAACACCATTTGACCCAGCAATACATTACTAGGTATATACCCAAAGGATTACAAATATTTCTACTATAAACACACACACACACACATGTTTATTGCAGCAATGTTTACAACAGTTTTGGTTTCATTGATCAGTTTATTGATATTTTGCTTTCTAGTTTATTACATTTAACTTTTTAGTATTTATTTTCCTTTTTTGTTTTTTGTATTTCTGGTTGGGCATTTCCTTTAGTTCAAAAGTATGGTCTATTACATTGGTAGCTTTTTCTAATGTTGACCTAAACTTGCATTATTGGGATAAACATTATTCGTTATAACTTAATACATTATAACTTCGGCTAGATAATATTTCAACTTAAAATGTTAGTGTCTCTGTTTACAAGTGAAATTATATATTCTTTATTTTATTATACTTATGTTATTTTGAATCAAAGTTATAATAGCCCCAAAATAAGAGTTGCAACTTCCCAATTTATGTATTTTTTCTTGAACAGCTGACATAATTTAAAGATATTCTATTTCATAAATGTTTAGTAAAACTAACATGTAAATCAGTATTAAAAAAAGGGGAATTTATTATCTAATGGAAAATCTGGTTACCATGTCAATTTTCCAGTGGCTATTAGTAAATTCAAGTTTTATTTTAAAAAAATCCTTTTACACCAATTTTGTCATTTCTTTAATATATTTAATTATTTCATTTAGTCTACCAAACTAACTAGCATGCATTTATTCATAATGTAATTTTATTATTGTTTCAACTTCTGCCATATTGTCTTTAATTTTGTATTTGACTTGTTTGCATCTTCTCTCCTTTCTTTGATGTTTACTTTTTTCTGTAAATATTGATGCTATTCCCTTCTACAAAGAATACTTAAGCATTATTTTATATCTGGACCTATTATTTATATTACATCCACCTTCCCTATAAGCATGTTGGCAATATCTAGAATTTTAGGCAATATTTAGAATATATCGGCCGGGCGCGGTGGCTCAAGCCTGTAATCCCAGCACTTTGGGAGGCCGAGACGGGCGGATCACGAGGTCAGGAGATCGAGACCATCCTGGCTAACCCGGTGAAACCCCGTCTCTACTAAAAAAATACAAAAAAACGAGCCGGGCGAGGTGGCGGGCGCCTGTAGTCCCAGCTACTCCGGAGGCTGAGGCCGGAGAATGGCGTAAACCCGGGGGGCGGAGCTTGCAGTGAGCTGAGATCCGGCCACTGCACTCCAGCCTGGGTGACAGAGCGAGACTCCGTCTCAAAAAAAAAAAAAATTATATATATATATATCTAGGTGTATTTTTTCTCCTATCTAACTTAATTGCTGTAATAGATTGTAAAGATGACCCCAATACTTTCTCCTTTTCTCTCACTTTGCAATGTAAATTTAATGATCTTTCTTTCAATAGATAGTTTATTTCTCCACCCCATAAATCGTAGCTTACACGTATAACTTATTTCTTCAGTAGAATAAGGATATAGAATCTTCTTGGTGATTATAGGAGGCAATATTTAATTTTTTAAGCCACTAACATTTTTACTGAATTACTCGAATAGTCTTATTTCTCATATCCATTGTTTCTTTTCGTCTCATTGAGACATTATTCAAAAGCATTTTCCAAGAGATATTTGTATACTTCTGAGGACTTGTAGAACCCCAAATATCATAACTATGCACTCATATTTAAATGGTACAGCTTTCTATTTCACTGTTGAGTATTTGATATGTGCATTCAGCTCTCATATCTTTATGTCATATGGTTGTTTTTTATCTAGAAGCGTTTCGATTTTTCTCTTTGACTTCATTGTTCTTGAATCTCAATACAATCAATCTAGGTGTATTTTTTTCCTGTGTAACTTAATTGTTGTAATGGATTGTAAAGATGATTGCAATACTTTCTCCTTTTCTGTAACTTTGCAATGTAACTTTAATGCTCATTCTTTCAATTGGTAGAATTTACATCTCCACTCCTTAAATCTTGGCTTAGACATATGACCTATTTCTTCAATAGAATATTAGCAAACATGATATATGCAGAGACTGGGCAGCACTTACCTATTGGGTTTTGTCCTCTTTTTTAGCCCTTGTAACTCTGAGACCACAAGGCAAGGATGTGAATGAGGCTGAGATAACCTGCTGGAGAGACCACAGGAAAAACAGCTGAGGAGTCTTATTTACAGCCTAACACCTGCCAGATATAAGAGTAACAGCATCTTAGATTAGCCAGTCTCAGTCAATCTGACATCTGACTACAGACCCATAAGTGAACCTAGCACAGGTCAGAAGCAAAACCACTCAGATGATATAAATTTAAATTGCCAGCTCTCAGAATTATGAATTAATGAATGATTTTTGCTGTTGTTTTAAGCCACTAAGTTTTGAGATGACTTGTTGTACAACAAAGACTGATAAATTTTACTCTCCTACAGCTCTTCTAGTCCTAAGATATCTCTGTAATTCTTAGGAATTCTGTTATTTATTTAACTGTTTCCCTACTGTTTATTTTTTATCCACATCTGAAATTGTTTGTATATGGATTTCTGATACTACTATTTTAATTTACATTTATTTTTTCGATATCTTAACCTGATTTCCACCTGGAAAACTTGTTCCTCAGCTTACCTACCCTCTTATTTCATTGCTTGAGTTATTTATGCCAATCATTTTTTATATCCCAAATTTCTGCTTGATTCTTTAGAATTGCATCTTGCTTCATGTTAAAATAATTTTATACACATTTTAAATTATTGATTTGTCTACTATATTATTTATTTGGTGAGATCATCCTTTTTGTTTTTATTTCATTTTATTTTTATTCCTCAATTTTAGTGAATTTTTCTGTAATAATATTTTTAACTGGAAGTGTCAGAACAATGCATGTGCTTACTTTACCATCCTTAAAATATCTTACAGAAGTTTACACATAAGAAATGGACTAAAGTTAAAATAAGGAAACCTGGACTGGGAAACTATTATTGACATTGTTTATATGACCTCAAGGGATATATTCAAGTGAGACTCTAGTGTGGTTATTTTATCTGACCACAGGGTCAGAGCACAACCCTCGTAGTAGGAGTGAGGCTTTTCCTTGAAGAGACTGGGGATTTCCACGGCCAGTTATCAATGTCGAAATTTGATTAAAACTTAGCAGGCAAGTATTAAACAGGGAGGAGAGAAAATATTTCTCCTTCCTGAAATGCAGACCAGCTTAGTAAGGATATGACAGAAGCCTATGAAATGATTCTGAAATGATTCGTGTAAAGGTGATCTTGACTATCTGATGTCAGGCCTTGGACCATTGTTTTAGCAACTTCCCTTCAACCACCACATACAAACATACAGGGCAGGAGGGCTAATAGCATGGCTCTGCTTCACTCAAGGCAGACATGAGAGTAAGGGTATCCATTTACAATTCAGCTGCCTAATCAGGGACATAGAGCTTTGTTTAGGAGTAGTCAAATCACCCAATCCAGACGATTCATCTATAGAAATTTTTTCAATGTTATGATGAAAGAGACACATGCCTTTTTGTGGAGACCAGTATAAGAATGTGTGAGTCTAGTGACCCCTCAGCAAATGTGAAATTGGGGAAAGTTTGCCTGTGAATTAAACTAACACAGAAAGAAGCAGGTAAAAGAGAAAGGGAGATATGGAAAACATAAAAAAAGAGAGAATTAATATTAATAGAATAGTTTCGTGCATCTGTGCTTTAAACGTATAAGGTTTGTTTGCTTGCTTGTTTGGTTTTGACTTAACCAAGTTCAAGTTGGGTTTCTCTCATTGCAACCAAAACGAAATAGTGTGTTTGTCTCTTCCTGTAGGAAAAATTGGAAATCCTTGTTAAACAATAATATATTTATTTCAAGCTAGTTCTCTGAGAAGAAAAATGGAAAAAGACACAGTTATGCCATGAGATGTGACTTCTGACTAAAACTTTTCAAGAAATTCTTGTTAGACTTGGATTAATATTTATGCCCCCATATGATCTGATTATTTATAGTAAATGTCACTCTAAAATTCTATCATTAATGTATTTCTTTAACTTTTATTGTTGATTTCTCCTCTAGAATAAAAAGCTCATTTTTCTTGCCAATGCCTACATCCTCTGAGTCAAAAGAGTTTATGATGGAATATTTTATCAACAAATGTGTTGACTTAATATTAAATTGCAGCAAATATAATTAATTAAATATATCTTCATCTGGACCCTTTATTACTACATGAATTTTATTTTTTTTAATTAAATTACAAGTCAGCACTGACCATACTTTGACATTTACAGTTTATTTTTAATTTCCATAACAATTCTTGAGATACATATTATTTTCTGCTTGTGTAGATAACTAAAAATACAGCTCAGGGATTAAGAATTATACCTAATGTCACATAGTTGAAAAGTTATGGAGCTTTGATAGGAGGTCTGTCTGATTCCAAAGTTCATTTTTAATTTAACGTGTGACTAGTAAGCCACAGAAATAACTGCCTCACTGATTTGTACCTTAACTTGTCCATCTTTAAGAATGATTCCATTTGGGGGCATGCCCAAGATGGCCAAATAGGAACAGCTCCAGCTCCCAGTGTGAGCGACACAGAAGACGGGTGATTTCTGCATTTTCAACTGAGGTACTGGGTTCATCTCACTGGGGCGTGTTGCACAGTTGGCGCTGGTCCACGGGTGCAGCCCAACCAGTGAGAGCTGAAGCAGGGCAAGGCATCACCTCACCTGGGAAGCACAAGGAGGAAAGGAATTCCTTTTCCTAGCCAAAGGAAATTGAGGCACACAACACCCGGAAAATCGGGCAACTCCCACCCTAATACTGCGCTTTACCAAGGGTCTTAGCAAAGGGCACACCAGGAAATTATATCCCACACCTGGCCCAGAGGGTCCCATGCCCACAGAGCCTCCCTCATTGCTAGCACAGCAGTCTGAGATCTAACTGCAAGGCAGCAGCAAGGCTGCAGGAGGGGCGCCCGCCATTGCTGAGGCTTAAGTAGGTAAACAAAGCCACCCGGGAAGCTCGAATTGGGTGGAGCCCACAGCAGCTCAAGGAGGCTGGCCTGCCTCTGTAAACTCCTACTCTGGGGACAGGGCATAGTTAAACAAAAAGCAGGAGAAACCTCCACAGAGGGAAATGCCTCTGACAGCTTTGAAGAGAGCAGTGGATCTCCCAACATGGACGTTGAGATCTGAAAACGGATAGACTGCCTGCTCAAGTGGGTCCCTGACCCCTGAGTAGCCCAGCTGGGAGACATCCCCCACTAGGTTCAGACCAACACCTCATACCTCACATGGCAGGGTGCACCCCTGAGACGAAGCTTCCAGAGCAAGAATCAGACAGCAACACTCGCCAGCAATATTCTATCTTCTGCAGCCTCCGCTGCTGGTACCAGGGCAAACAGGGTCTGGAGTGGACCTCAAGCAAACTCCAACAGACCTACAGCTGAGGGTCCTGATGGTTAGAAGGGAAACTAACAAACAGAAAGGACACCCACACCAAAACCCCATCAGTATGTCACCATCATCAAAGACCAAAGCAGATAAAACCACAAAGATGGGGAAAAAGCAGAGCAGGAAAGCTGGAAATTCAAAAAATCAGAGTGTATCTCCCCCTCCAAAGGAACGCAATTCATTGCCAGCAACGGAACAAAGCTGGACAGAGAATGACTTTGACGAGTCGAGAGAAGAAGGCTTCAGTTGATCAAACTTCTCAGAGCTAAAGGAGGAACTATGTAACCAGAGCAAAGAAACTAAAAACCTAACTACGTAACTAGGTAACCAGTGCAAAGAATCTAAAAAAGATTTGATGAATAGCTAACTAGAATAACCAATGTAGACAAGTCCTTAAAAGAACTGATAGAGATGAAAATCATAACATCAGAACTATGTGACAAATGCACAAGCTTCAGTAACCGACTCAATCATCTGGAAGAAAGAGTATCAGCAATTGAAGATCAAATGAATGAAATGAAGCGAGAAGAGAAGTGTAGAGAAAAAGAGTAAAAAGAAATGAACAAAGCCTCCAAGAAATATGGGATTATGTGAAAAGACCAAATCTACATCTGATTGGTGTGACTGAAAGTGACGTGGAAAATGGAACCAAGTTGGAAAACACTCTTCAGGATATCATCCAGGAGAACTTCCCCAACCTAGTAAGGCAGGCCAACATTCAAATTCAGGAAATACAGAGAATGCCACAAAGATACTCCTTGAGAAGAGCAACTACAAGACACATAACTGTCAGATTCACCAAAGTTGAAATGAAGGAAAAAATGTTAAGGGCAGCCAGAGAGAAAGGTCGGGTTACACACAAAGGGAAGCCCATCAGACTAACAGCAGATCTCTCAGCAGAAACTCTACAAGCCAGAAGAGAGTGGGGGCCGATATTCAACATTCTTAAAGAAAAGAATTTTCAACCCAGAATTTCATATCCAGCCAAACTAAGTTTCATAAGTGAAGGAGAAATAAAATCCTTTACAGATAAGCAAATGCTTAGAGATTTTTGTCACCACTAGGCCTGCCTTACAAGAGATTCTGAAGGAAGCACTAAACACAGAAAGGAACAACAGGTACCAGACATTGCAAAAACATGTCAAAATGTAAAGTCCTTCGATGCTAGGAAGAAACTGCATCAACTAGCAAGCAAAAGAACCAACTAATATAATGACAGGATCAAGTTCACACATAACAATATTAACCTTAAATGTAAATGGACTAAATGCTCCAATTAAAAGACACAGACTGGCAAATTGTATAAAGAGTCAAGACTCATCAGTTTGCTGTATTCAGGAGACCCATCTCACATGCAGAGACACATATAGGCTCAAAATAAAGGGATGGAGGAAGATCTACCAAGCAAATGGAAAACAAAAAACAAAGTGGGGGTTGCAATCCTAGTCTCTGATAAAACAGACTTTAAACCATCAAAGATCAAAAGAGACAAAGAAGTCCATTACATCATGGTAAAGGGATCAATTCATCAGGAAGAGCAAACTATCCTAAATATATATGCACCCAATACAGGAGCACCCAGATTCATAAAGCAAGTCCTTAGAGACTTACAAAGAGACTTAGACTCCCATACAATAATAATGGGAGACTTTAACACCCCACTGTCAACATTAGACATATCAACCAGACAGAAAGTCAACAAGGATATCCAGGAATTGAACTCAACTCTGCACCAAGCAGACCTAATAGACATCTACAGAATTCTCCACCCAAACCAACAGAATATACATTCTTCTCAGCACCACATCACACTTATTCCATAACTGACCACAAAGTTGGAAGTAAACAACTCCTCAGCAAATGTAAAAGAACAGAAATTATAACAAACTGTCTCTCAGACCACAGTGCAATCAAACTAGAACTCAGGACTAAGAAACTCAGTCAAACCTGCTCAACTACATGGAAACTGAACAACCTGCTCCTGAATGACTACTGTGTACATAACAAAATGAAGGCAGAAATAAAGATGTTCTTTGAAACCAATGAGAACAAAGATACAACATACCAGAATCTGGGACACATTTAAAGCAGTGTGTAGAGGGAAATTTATAGCACTAAATGCCCACAAGGGAAAGAAGGAAAGATCTAAAATTGACACCCTAGCATCACAATTAAAAGAACTAGAGAAGCAAGAGCAAACACATTCTAAAAGCTAGCAGAAGGCAAGAAATAACTAAGATGAGAGCAGAACTCAAGGAGATAGAGACACAAAAAACCCTCCAAAAAATCAATGAATCCAGGAGCTGGTTTTTTGAAAAGATCAACAAAATTGATAGACTGCTAGCACGACTAATAAAAAAGAAAAGTGAGAAGAATCAAATAGATGCAATAGAAAATGATAAAGGGGATATCACCACCAACCACACAGAAATACAAACTACCATCAGAGAATACTATCAACACCTCTATGCAAATCAACAAGAAAACCTAGAAGAAATGGATAATTTCCCAGACACTTACACTCTCCCAAGACTAAACCAGGAAGAAGTTGAATCCCTGAATAGACCAATAGCAGGACTCTGAAATTGAAGAAATAATAGCCTACCAACCAAAAAAAGTCCAGGACCAGATGGATTCACAGCCGAATTCTATCAGACGTACAAGGAGGAGCTGCTACCATTCCTATCAATAGAAAAAGAGGGAATCCTCCCTAACTCATGTTACAAGGCCAGCGTCATCCAGATGACAAAGCCTGACAGAGATACAACAAAAAAAGAGAATTTTAGACCAATATCCCTGATGAACATCAATGCAAAAAATCCTCAATAAAATACCGGCAAACCAAATCCAGCAGCACATCAAAAAGCTTATCCACCATGATCAAGTGGGCTTCATCCCTGGGATGCAAGGCTGGTTCAACATACACAAATCAATAAACGTAATCCAGCATATAAACACAACCAAAGACAAAAACCACATGATTATTCCAATAGATGCAAAAAGGCCTTTGACAACATTCAACAGCCCTTCATGCTAAAAACTCTCAATAAATTTGGTATTGATGGAACGTATCTCAAAATAATAAGAGCTATTTATGACAAACCCACAGCCGATATCATACTGAATGAGAAAAACTTGGAAAAATTCCCTTTGAAAACTGGCATACGACAGGGTGGCCCTCTCTCACCACTCCTGTTCAACATAGTGTTGGAAGTTCTGGCTAGGGCAACCAGGCAAGAGAAAGAAAGGGTATTCAGTTAGGAAAAGAAGAAGTCAAATTGTCCCTGTTTGCAGATGACATGATTGTATACTTAGAAAACCCCATTGTCTCAGCCCAAAATCTCCTTAAGCTCATAAGCAACTTCAGCAAAGTCTCAGGATGTAAAATCAATGTGCAAAAAAATCACAAGCATTCTTTTTTTTTTTTTTTTTTTTTTTTTTGAGGCGGAGTCTCACTCTGTCGCCCGGTCTGGAGTGCAGTGGTCAGATCTCAGCTCACTGCAAGCTCTGCCCCCCGGGTTTACGCCATTCTCCTGCCTCAGCCTCCCGAGTAGGTGGGACTACAGGCGCCTGCCACCTCGCCTGGCTAGTTTTTGTATTTTTTTTTTAGTAGAGACGGGGTTTCACCGTGTTAGCCAGGATGGTCTCGATCTCCTGACCTCGTGATCCGCCCGTCGCCTCCCAAAGTGCTGGGTTTACAAGCATTCTTATACAACAGTAACAGACAAACAGAGAGCCAAACCATGAATGAACTCCCATTCACAATAGCTTCAAAGACAATAAAACACCTAGGAATCCAACTTACAAGGGATACAAAGGACCTCTTTAAGGAGAACTACAAACCACTGCTCAGTGAAATAAAAGAGGACACAAACAAATGGAAGAACATACCATGCTCATGGATAGGAAGAATCAATATTGTGAAAATGGCCATACTGCCCAAAGGTAATTTATAGATTCAATGCCATCCCCATTTAGCTACCAATGACTTTCTTCACAGAATTGGAAAAAACTGCTTTAAAGTTCATATGGAATCAAAAAAGACCCCGCATTGCCAAGACAATCCTAAGTCAAAAGAACAAAGCTGGAGGCATCACGCTACCTGACTTCAAATTATACTACAAGGATACAGTAACCAAAACAGCATGATACTGGTACCAAAACAGAGCTATAGACCAATGGAACAGAACAGAGTCCTCAGAAATAATACCACACATCTACAGCCATCTGATCTTCCACAAACCTGAGAAAAACAAGAAATGGGGAAAGGATTCCCTATTTAATAAATGGTGCTGAGAAAATTGGCTAGCCATAAGTAGAAAGCTGAAACTGGATCCTTCCCTTACTCCTTATATGAAAATTAATTCAAGATGGATTAGAGACTTAAATGTTAGACCTAATACCATAAAAACCCTATAAGAAAACCTAGGTAATACCATTCAGGACATAGGCATGGGCAAGGACTTCATGTCTAAAACACCAAAAGCAATGGCAATAAAAGCCAAAATTGACAAATGGGATCTAATTAAGCTAAAGAGCTTCTGCACAGCAAAAGAAACTACCATCAGAGTGAAGAGGCAACATACAGAATGGGAGAAAATTTTTTGCAATCTACCCATCTGACAAAGGGCTAATATCCAGAACCTATAAAGAACTCCATCAAAATTACAAGAGAAAAACAAACAACCCCATCAAAAAGTGGGCAAAGCATATGAACAGACACTTCTCAAAAGAAGACATTCATACAGCCAACAGACACATGAAAAAATGCTCATCATACTGGCCATCAGATAAATGCAAATCAAAACCACAATGAGATACCATCTCACACCAGTTAGAATGGCAATCATTTAAAAATCAGGAAACAACAGGTGCTGGAGAGGATGTGGAAAAATAGGAACACTTTTACACTGTTGGTGGCACTGTAAACTAGTTCAACCGTTGTGGAAAACAGTGTGGCGATTCCTCAAGGATCTAGAACTAGAAATACCATATGACCCAGCCATCCCATTACTGGGGATATGCCCAGAGGATTATAAGTCATGCTGCTATAAAGACACATGCACACGTATGTTTATTGCGGCACTATTCACAATAGCAAAGACTTGGAATCAACCCAAATGTCCATCAGTGACAGACTGGATTAAGAAAATGTGGCACATATACACCATGGAATACTATGCAGCCATAAAAAAGGATGAGTTCCTGTCCTTTGTAGGGACATGGATGCAGCTGGAAACCGTCATTCTCAGCAAACTATCACAGGAAGAGAAAACCAAACACCGCATGTCATGTTCTCACTCATAGGTGGGAATTGAACAATGAGATCACTTGGACACAGGAAAGGGAACATCACACACTGGATCCTATTGTGGGGAGGGGGTAGGGATAGCATTAGGAGATATACCTAATGTAAATGATGAGTTAATGAGTGCAGCACACCAACATGGCACATGTATACATATGCAACAAACCTGCCCGTTTTGCACATGTACCCTAGAACTTAAAGTATGATAATAAAAGTAAAGATTCAATTTCCTTCTATTTAACAGCAAAGGAATATACATAAGAAAGTTTCAGCATAGTACCAATTAAAATAATGTTCAATTAAAGTTATAATCCCTGATGATTTTTACCACTTAAAATTCTGAATTCTGGCCCCAGTGGGGTGACACATGCCTGTAATGCCAGCACTTTGGGAGGTCAAGAAGGGTGGATCACCTGAGGTCAGGAGTTCGAGACCCGCCTGTCCCACATGGCAAAACCCCATCTCTACTGAAAATACAAATATTAGCTGGGCGTGGTGGCACGCCCCTGAATTCCGTTACTTAAGAGGTTGAGGCAGGAGTATCACTTGAATCCAGGAGGCAGAGGTTGCAGTGAGCTGAGATCATGCCACTATACTCCAGCCTGGGTAACAAAGCAAGACTCCGTCTCAAAAAGGAAAAAAAAAAAAATCTGAATTCTATCTTCATTTTATTTTTTCTCTCAGAATTCCAAATAGTCATTTACCTCCCTTACACAGTCAATTCCATTTAAGGAAAAATATAGAAACTGAAAACAAACAAACAAACAAAAAAACCATGAGTATCTTTCTTTATATTAGGGCGCTGTGATATAAATTAGCTCATTATAAATTTCCCCCAAACTTTTTCCCTTAGTGATGACATAATATTGTAATTTCAATAAAAATATATAATTGTCATTATTATCAGAATTCTTCATGCTTTACCCAGGCAGAATTTTAAAAGTTGCCCCCAGACAATTTTCAAACATCTCCATCTGTGTGTCTCAGAGTCAGGCCAGACAATAGCTAGACAAATGGTCATATCAAAGGGGCACCTTATATACAGAGAGGACTCCCTCCACCAGTGGACCTGAAGAGAGGGTCCTTGGATATGAGATCATCCCAGAGAATACTGTTTGCCTTGCTTTTTTCATTATTTTCTTAACCAGGAAAGTGTTTGTCCACGTAGTCATTGGCGAGGCCTGTTATCCCAGATGACTTCTTAAACTAATAGTCCCAGTGTCAGGCCTAAGAAGAAAAGCAATTACATCTGAACCTTAAAGAATTTTACTCAACAACTTTGAGTATTCTCTAGTGTGAATTTTAAACTTAGTTTTTCTTTGAAGTTTTCTAAATGTTTTTATTTTCTTCATATTTATATTTAGGCTCAAGTAAAATACTGTCAGTAAAAAAAAAAAAAAAAAAAAACAACTATCCAATTGTTTATTCTTGACCAAAAGTAAAACATGATTTGGGGTTGATTGGGTACCTCACTTCTCTGAAAAGCTCTTCCATGGCCCTACACTGGCTTATTTTCCTCTCTTCCTCGTTGAAAAGTAAATGACATCATTAGAGAACACCCTGGAAATGAGAATCGGCAGTAGATTTGTTTCCCTATGTGTTACCTGTTAGGATCTGAACATGCTTGTTCTCCATACAAGGACATTTAGAATTTCCACTTCAAAAATAACTGGACTGAAATTAGGAAAAAATGCTTCCATCTCATTCTAACCTTTTCTCCCATCCTACACTCCCCACAAAATGACTAGGCTCTATGCCTAAGAAAATAGTAACACACTCGCAAGTTGTGAAGGCTAACGAAAATTACTGTTCAAAATGTAATTCATTTGCCAACCACAGTTCACTATTTGAAACAGCTACAAATTCATCTGATTCTACTCTTACATTCATAAGAATATTTTTTAAAAACCTGAAGAATCTTATGCAAATTGTTCATAGAAGACTAGTTGAAATTGGCAGATGAACCACACTGTGTTTCACCTCTGTGCCTTTAAACATGCTCTTATTATCTTGAATACCCTGTGACCTGGTTAATTCTTATTGGAACTTAAACTCTCAGATCAGGTGCTCTTTTCCCAGAAAATTTTCCTTGCTTACTCTTCATTGTCCAGTTTAGTTACTTCTCCATTGCACACATGTGGCTGCTACATTATTACTTATTTTATTGCATTTTAATTGCTAGTCCATCAGTCTCCTATAAGAGACCATGAGATCTTTTAGGAAAAGTGCTGTGGTTTTGGCCATATAATAAGCCCCTAACATAGTGCCTAACTCATTTTACAGTCAATAAATTTTTGCTGCATGAGTATATTAGCACAGGAATTATTAACACAAGTAAATTAATGCAAAAATTATTTATTCCAGATGAAGTAGTCATTTCTAGTTGACTCCACAGCAAGCGTTCCCTACCACATACCCCATGGTCACTTTTCTCAGGCCAACATATTTTCACTGGAGAATTAACTCCTCATATATTTTTAGTCATGTGAATTTGGGGGAAGTGATCCCATGGGCCCTTCAAGGAAGGGCTTAAACCAAACTCTGTACTCTATTCCCTGGCTAAAGGAGCTGTTCTAGCATATACATGTGACCTAATCAGAGCTAGTGAGATTTTGCAACATATTAGAGACAAGGAGATTCTTTCCTTTTGCAAGACCTATTAAAAGAGATAATCCCAGTTCTAATGCACACATCAAAGAAGACTGAATACAGCATCAAGAGCTGATTATAACCATCTTGTGATTGAAAGAGAAGAGTGTGTCTGAGAATCGACTGAAGAAGGAGAAAGCAGAGTCAAGAATTGGCAAGACAAACCATACCCTGCTCACATTATTTGAGCATGGGAAAGAAGAGGTCCCTAGAGTTAGTTTCTGGTCTATTCAGTTGAGAGAGTCAATATTATGTTTAAAGTATTTTGAACTATGTTGTACATTCCTGCAATATAAATAGTTATTTTTACTTAAATAGCTCACCTTTTTCCACTCTCCTCTTACATTAGCTCAGTCTCCCATTTTATATAACATTTCATCACCAGCTTCAGGTCTCTCACAGCAGCATAGTAGTGGCATAGTGGAAATAACATAGAGTTTCAATAAAAAAGTATTTTTTAAATTTAAGCTCCACTCTTTTATCTGTGGACCCTGGGAAGGTCATTTTACCATTCTGGGTTTAATTTTCTTTTACTGTACCTATCTTAGAATTTGCTGGAGAATTTATGAGATAAACATATTTAACATTCCTAACTAAATGTGTAGGATGTAGAAATTTATAAGATAATCAAAATCTTTGTTTTTTTCCTTGCAATTATTTTTCCTACCTTGAATCATCTAATAGGATGATACATCTTACATTCTGACATCTCAAACTTCTCACTTCATTCTAGTACTAGGTAACACCTTAGAACACCCTACGATCCTGTCATGTCTTTCTTTTCTCTATTCCAACATTGTTGTCTTTCTTACCACTCATATTATCACACCACAAATTTGCTTTTATTTTAAATGCCAAGTCATCAACTTTCCCAAGTTCACATTCTTTCTATTGATCACATCTGTTTAGTTCATCTTGCACTTGGTGGGTAGCTACTGTATACCAGCTTTAGAGATACACAGGTGAATAAGACATAATTTCCTGCCCTCAGGATTCTTAGAATTTAGAAAGAGAGAAATGTTCTGAATTAGATAAATTCACTAGACATAAAAGTGTGTGTGTGTGTGTGTGTGACAGCGAGAGAGAGAGAGAGACAAAGACATAGGTATATCCTTGAAGATAAATTAGAGTGAAAGTCAACAGCTGAGTTAGGAGGCAAGTGTAATAATCAAAGGTAGAAAGGATAATGATTTATCCTAGGTGGTGCCAATGGAGATGGTGATACATTGAGATATTATGAATATATTTTGAAATGTGAGCCAGGAAATCATGCTAGTGGAGAAAATAAAGAGTGTGAAGAAACAAAAGAAGTTAAGGACAGCTCCTAGCTTTCAAGGAAGAGTATTTGCAAAAATATAATTGAACAAACCTGGAGGAAATACGCTAGTGAAATAAGCTACACAAATAGTGCATGACTTAACTTACATATGGAATCCAAAAACCTGGAACTCCTAGAAGCAGAGAGTGGAATGGCTATTGTCAGAGTCTAGGAGGAGGTAGGGGAAATGGTGTCAAAGATACAAATTTTAGTTATAAGATGAATAAGAAAACTGGCACAAGACAGGGATGCCCTCTCTCACCACTCGTGTTCAACATAGGGTTGGAAGTTCTGGCTAGGGCAACCAGGCAAGAGAAAGAAAGAAAGCGTATTCAGTTAGGAAAAGAAGAAGTCAAATTGTCCCTGTTTGCAGATGACATGATTGTATATTTAGAAAACCCCATTGTCTCAGCCCAAAATCTCCTTAAGCTCATAAGCAACTTCAGCAAAGTCTCAGGATACAAAATCAATGTGCAAAAATCACAAGCATTCTTATACAACAGTAACAGACAAACAGAGAGCAAAACCATGGATGAACTCCCATTCACAATAGCTTCAAAGACAATAAAACACCTAGGAATCCAACTTACAAGGGATACAAAGGACATCTTCAAGGAGAACTACAAACCACTGCTCAGTGAAATAAAAGAGGACACAAACAAATGGAAGAACATAGCATGCTCATGGACAGGAAGAATCAATATTGTGAAAATGGCCATACTGCCCAAGGTAATTTATAGATTCAGTGCCATCCCCACTTAGCTACCAATGACTTTCTTCACAGAATTGGAAAAAACTGCTATAAAGTTCATATGGAATCAAAAAAGACCCCACATTGCCAAGACAATCCTAAGTCAAAAGAATAAAGCTGGAGGCATCACGCTACCTGACTTCAAATTATACTACAAGGATACAGTAACCAAAACAGCATGATACTGGTACCAAAACAGAGCTATAGACCAATGGAACAGAACAGAGTCCTCAGAAATAATACCACACATCTACAGCCATCTGATCGTTGACAAACCTGAGAGAAACAAGAAATGGGGAAAGGATTCCCTATTTAATAAATGGTGCTAGGAAAATTGGCTAGCCATAAGTAGAAAGCTGAAACTGGATCCTTTGCTTACTCCTTATATGAAAATTAAATCAAGATGGATTAGAGACTTAAATTTTAGACCTAATACCATAAAAACTCTAGAAGGAAACCTAGGTAATACCATTCAGGACACAGGCATGGGCAAGGACTTCACGTCTAAAACACCAAAAGCAATGGCAATAAAAGCCATAATTGACAAATGGGATCTAATTAAACTAAAGAGCTTCTGCACAGCAAAAGAAACTACCATCAGAGTGAACAGGCAACCTATAGAATGGGAGAAAATTTTTGCAATCTACTCATTTGACAAAGGGCCACTACCCAGAACCTACAAAGAACTCAAACAAATTTACAAGAAAAAAACCCATCAAAAAGTGGGCAAAGGATATGAACAGACATTTCTCAAAAGAAGACATTCATACAGCCAACAGACACATGAAAAAATGCTCATCATCACTCGCCATGAGAGAAATGCAAATCAAAACCACAATGAGATACCATTTCATGTACTTAGAATGGTGTTCATTAAAAAGTCAGGAAACAACAGGTACTGGAGAGGATGTGGAGAAATAGGAATACTTTTACACTGTTGGTGGGATTGTAAACTAGTTCAACCATTGTGGAAAACAGTGTGGCGATTCCTCAAGGATCTAGAACTAGAAATACCATTTGACCCAGCCATCCCATTACTGAGGATATACCCAAAGGTTTATAAATCATGCTGCTATAAAGACACATGCACGTGTATATTTATTGCGGCACTATTCACAATAGCAAAGACTTGGAATCAACCCAAATGTCCATCAGTGACAGACTGGATTAAGAAAATGTGGCATTTATACACCATAGCATACTATGCAGCCATAAAAGAGGATGAGTTCATGTCCTTTTTAGGGACATGGATGCAGCTGGAAACCATCATTTTCAGCAAACTATCGCAAGAAGAGAAAACCAAACACTGCATGTCTCACTCATGGGTGGGAATTGAACATTGAGATCACCTGGACATAGGAAGGGGAACATCACACACCAGGGCCTATTGTGGGGAGGGAGGAAGGGGAAGGGATGGCATTGGGAGTTATACCTGATGGAAATGATGAGTTGATGGGTGCTGATGAGTTGATGGGTGCAGCACACCAACATGAGACATGTATACATATGTAACAAATCTGCACGTTGTGCACATGTACCCTATAACTTAAAGTATATATTTTTTTAAAAAAGTATATATTATATTATTGTTAACTTTAGATATCCTATAGTACCATATATAAACACTATTACAGATCTCATTTTCCCTCATCCCTGGTTTTAGGATTTACCACCAGGCTGCTTTACTCTTAAAATACAACAAGTACTCAAAGGCTATTTGTTAACCTAATAGATTATTTTCCTTAAATACCTTTTAAAATTGAAAAATATTTTTATAGTTAAATTCAGTATGAGATTTGTGTGGGGACACAGCCAAACCATATCATTCCACCCCTTGCTGCTCCCAAATCTCATGTCCTCATGTTTCAAAACCTATCATGCCTTCCCAACAGTCCCCCAAAGTCTTAACTAATTTCAACATTAACTCAGAAGTCCACAGTCCAAAGTTTCATCTGAGACAAGGCAAGTCCCCTTCAGCCTATGAGCCTGTAAAACCAAAAGCAAGTTAGTTACTTTCTAGATACAATGGAGATACTGGCATTGGGTAAATACATCAATTCCAAATGGAAGAAATTGGCCAAAATGAAAGGGCTACAGGCCTGATGCAAGTATGAAATCCAATAGATCAGTCATTAAAACTTAGAGCTCCAAAATGATTTGCTTTGACTCTGTGTCTCATATCCAGGTCACACTGATGCAAGATGTGGGATTCCACAGAATTAAGCAGCTCCACCCCTTGTGAAGTTGCAGGGTACAGCGTCCTTCCTGGCTGCTTTCATGGACTGGCATTGAGTGTCTGTGGCTTTTCCAGGTGCACAGTGCAAGCTGTCTGCGTATCTACATTCTGGGGTCTAGAGGATAGTAGCCCTCTTCTCACAGCTCCACTAGGCAGTGGCCCAGTAGGGACTCTGTGTGGAGGCTCCAACCCCACATTTCCCTTCCACATCCCCCTAGCAGAGGTTCTCCATTAGGGCCCCACCCCTGTAACAAACTTCTGCCTGGACATCCAGGCATTTCCATATATCCTCTGAAATCTAGGTGGAGATTCCCAAACTTCAGTTCTTGAGTTCTGTGTACCCACAGGCCCAACACATGTAAACTGGTTTAGCCTCTAAAGCAATGGTTTGAGCTGTGCATTGACTTCTTTTAACCATGGCTGGGGCTGGAACTGAAGCAGCTGGGATACAGAGCACCATGTTTTGAGGCTGCACAGAGCAGGCTGACCCTGGACCCAGCCCATGAAATCATTTATCCTTCCTAGGCTTTCAGGCCTATGATGGAGGGGCAGCCATGACGGTCTCTGATATGCCCTGGGGACATTCTTCCCATTGTTTTGGTGATTAACATTTGGCTCATTACTTATGCAAATTTCTGCAGCTAGGTTGAATTTCTCCAAATAAAATAAGTTTTCCTTTTCTATCACATTGTGAGATACCCTAAATCATCCCTCTCAAGTTCAAAGTTCCACAAATCTCTAGGGCAGGGGCAAAATGTTGCCAGTCTTTTTGCATAGCAAGAGTAACCTTTACTCCAGTTCCCAATACATTCTTTATCTGCATCTAAGACAACCTTAACCTGAACTTCATTGTCCATATCACTATCAGCATTTTGATCAAAACCATTCAGCAAGTCTCTAGGAAGTTCCAAACTTTCCCACATTTTCCTGTCTTCTTCTGAGCCCTCCAAGCCTCCAGGAAGTTCTGAACTTTTTCACATTTTCCTGTCTTCTTCTGAGCCCTCCAAATGGTTCCAACCCCTGCCTGCTACCCAGTTCCAAAGTCGCTTCCACATTTTCGGGTATCTTTACAGCAGCATTCCATTCCTAGTACTAATTTACTGTGTCTGTTCTTACGCTGCTAATAAAGACATACTTGAGACTGGGTAATTTATAAAGGAAAGAGGTTTAATTGACTCACAGTTCCACATGGCTGAGGAGGGATCACAATCATGGCAGAAGGCAAATGAGGGGTAAAGTCATGTCTTACATGGTGCCAGGTAAGAGAGCTTGTGTACGTGAACTCCCCTTTATAAAACCATGAGATCTCCTGAGACTTATTCACTGTCATGAGAACAGCATGGGAGACCCACCCCCATGATTCAATTATTTCCCACCAGGTCACTTGACACATGGGAATTATAGGAGCTACATTTCGAGATGGGACTTGATTGGGGAAACAGCCAAACCCATCTGATCATTGACAAAGCTGACAAAAACAAGCACTGGGGAAAAGGCTTTCTATTCAATAAATGGTGCTGGGAGACTGGCCAGCCATATACAGAAGACTAAAGATGGACCCCTTCCTTACACCATACACAAAAATCAACTCAAGATTATTAAAAATGTAAATGTAAAACCAAAACCTATAAAAACCTGGAAGATAACCTAGGCAATACCATCCTGGCCATAGGAATGGGCAATTTCATGACCAGGACACCAAAAGCAATCACAACAAAAGTAAAAATTGACAAGTGGGATCTAATTAACCTTAAGAGCTTCTGCACAGGAAAAGAAACTATCAACAGAGTAACCAGGCAACTTACAGAATGGGAGAAAATATTTGCAAACTATACATCTAACAAAGGTCTGATATCCAGCATCTATAAGGAACTTAAACAAATTTACAAGAGAAAAAAAATTAAAAAGTGGACAAAGGACATAAACAGACACTTCTCAAAAAAGACATACAAAAAAGACATACACGTGGCCAAAAAGCATAAGGAAATGTTCAATATCACTGATCATTAGAGAAATGCAAATCAAAACCACAATAAGTACTATCTCATACCAGTCAAAATGGCTATTATTAAAAAATAAAAAATTAACACACGCTGGTGCAGTTGCAGAGAAAAGGCAACAATTACACATTGTTGGTGGGACTGTAAGTTAGTTCAACCATTGTGAAAAGCAGTATGTAGATTCCTTAAATAGCTAAAAGCATAACTACCATTTGACCCACGAATCCCATTACTGGGTATATAACCAGAGGAATATACATTATTCTATCATAAAGACACATGTACATGAATGTTCTTTGCAGCACTATTCAAGATAGCAAAGAAATGGAATCAACCTAAATGCCTATCAATGACAGACTGAATAATGCAAATGTGGTGCATATACACCACAGAATACTATACAACCATAAAGAGAATGAGATCATTTCTTTTGTGGGAACACGGATGGAGCTGGAGGCTATTATCCTTAGCAAACTAATGCAGGAACAGAAAACCAAATACTGCATATTCTTACTTATAAGTTGGAGCTAAATGATACGAACACAAAAGGGAAACCACAGACAATGGGGTCTATTTCATCAGGAACCATCGGAGGAGGGAGAGGAGCATAAAAAATAACTATTGGGTACTGGGTTTAGTACCTGGGTAAAGAAATAATATATACAACAAACCCCAGTGACACATGTGTACCTACGTAGCAAACCTTCGCATGTAGCCCCAAACCTAAAGTAAAAGTTAAAAAAAAAATTAAAAAACCAAAAAACAAAAAAGGACTGAAACCTTATCAAACTTTGTCATTTATGATAAAAATGTACAATGAATACAATTATCTTTAAAGTACACAACACCAAAATTGCTTCAGCACTATTGCAGTCAATGAAACATCCCTGAGGTAATCCATGTTCTTGAGTGACAGATTTTTTAAAATTCTATATACAGCGAAAAAGTATATGGAGGCCACTTATATTGTATTTGAAGAATATAATATATTTTAGGAATTATACCTTAGAGTATGTGTTCTCCCATAACAAATTCTTAAATTCTACAATGTGACTGTCTGTTTTGTTTGATGCTTGTAGTTTACCAAAAATTGTTAGTTTTATTAGATCTTACTAGGTACTAAATATGAGATATATCATTTTAAAATGATAGAGTCCTTCCCTCGTATTGCTCACAGTCTAAAATGCAAAATAAACTCCTAATTATGTAGACTCAAATGCTTTATAGTAGCTGATAAATGGAAGTCTTGCTAACGTAATTCTCTTGTTTTTTATGGCTTTCTGATTTCCATATTGAGTTTCTAGTTGAGTACACCCTTCTGTTAGAAATTCTCAAAGCTTGGCACTTCTAATAGAAACAAAAACATATGAGGTAAGACACTAAATGCAGAACAACAAAGCACCACTGCTGACAGTCCATCTACCTCTGCCAGTTATTAAATGCTTAATGGAGCATCGATTACTCTGAGTTTTAATGACTTCCTTTAAATAAAACTTGCTTTTAGAAATGTCTTTAATAGATGTAACTATTTTATAAAAAGTCAACAGTATTCATTAATTCATTGGTTAAACAGTACAACAGAGAAGGTTTTGCTGAAAAAGTGATTCTTAAAGGAAGTAAAGGGGCAAGGTATCATAGGGGAAATGGTTCCAGGTAGAGAAAACAACAGCAAAAGCATTGAGGCTAGTATTTGTGTGGAGTTTCAAGAATGCCAAGGAGAACAGTGTGGCTAGAGCAGAAGCAACATGAAAGCAGCAGCAAATGGTAGAGCAGAGATGGATCAGAGGTGAGATTGGTGGGCATGGGAAAAATCTGAGTTTGCTTTCAGTGTGTTGGGAGACCACTGGAGAATTTTGAGCAGGAGCATTACATGATTGGACCCATATTTTAAACTTTTGAAGAATCACTCTGTCTGATGTCTTGAGAAAATGCTCAAGGGAAACAATCACAGAAGCCAGAAACCAGTTAGGAGACGGCTACCATGATCCAGAAGAAAAACGACAGCAGTAGGAGTACAAGTGGTGAAAGTGGTCAGTTTCTGAATGTGTTTTGAGTAAAGTTGATGGAAATTGCTGATGGATTAAATATGAGGGTTAAAAGAAAACTAGGGAAAATCATTCCAAGATTTTGTGTCTGAGAATTAGAGCAGCTATTAATTATGGCTAGGAAGACTCAGGAGGTGTTAATTTGAGGTTAGTTTAAGTGATTACGTTTTGTTCCCTTTCAAATTGAGATGCCTATTAAATATTCAAGTAAAAACCTTAGATACATGTAAAGATATTATAACAAAAATTATTCAAATAAAAATGTTATTGAGAACCATAGGATTAAATGAGTTCACCATGGAAAGGAATGCAAGTAGAGAAAGTGATCCCTGAGGAGTGGTAATGGAGAGAGGTCAGGCTGATGAGGTATTAGCAAAAGGAACTGAGATTAAGTGACCAATGAGATGGGTAAAAAACCAAGGGGACATGGTGTCATTAGTGTTGCCTTAAGTATCAACATCATCTTCAATAACATTAATCAAATGCTACTATATACCAGAAATAGTGTAAGTGTTATTAATGAATTATTTCAACTAACTACCATGGAGGAGGTACTATTATAATCTGCATAACAATTAAATAATTTTTCCCAGGTCAAACAGATGAAGAATAGAAAAGTCAAAATTTTAACACAGGTCATCTGACTCTGGAGTACAACAGGTTCTTCACTGCTACAAGAGGCAACCAAGACTTAGAGAAAGGGTTTAAGAGAGAAGTGGAATAATAAAAGAAGCATATTCATCAGAGATATTTTTTATTTATAATACTACGTAACCAAACACTATAATCAGTTTAAAAGAGCTTACAAGTAATGCTTACATTTGTGTACTCTTTTCTGACAGTATTCCATGTTTATGTACACATACTGAGCTGAGGTGAGAAGACAAAATGCCTGTACTCTTACTTCAAACCATCAAGTCTGGGTGCCATATTAAAGACATGATACACATGACCTTCTTGAAAGCACGTTGAGATGTCAATAAAGAGGTTAAGACCATGCTATTGGCCTAGGGCAGTCACTGAGGAGACCCTGAACAAGTCATCTGGCCTCTTATAGCATCCCTTGCTAAATCTGTAAGAGAGGAATTTGCACTAGAAGGTTAGTTTTACGATAGGAAAAGTCTTAATGAAAACAAGTTATTGATAGTATTAATAGACATCTGTCTATAATTTACGTCAACTCCAAAAATAGTCTGTTCATTTTAAGCACTGAAAAAAAAATATAAGCTTTGGATTAAAATATTTTGTTAAGTCCCATATTGAAATGTTTCTTATGTGATACTTTCTTCAAATCTCTCTATATATGAGATAATGAGCTCCATATACAAAGTGATATATAATTTTAAACTACCATGTAAAAATGGAATAATATAATATCTGTAAAGCATTATTAACATGTAAATTATTTTCTAAATATAATTCTAAGGAAAACATCAATGTGGTTTTATTTGACTTCATAGTCTTCTCAAAGTATCAAATATTTTAACTTTATCATGATAATCAATGTCTGTTAATACCATCACTATCTTGCTATCATTAGAACTTCTGGACTAGAATAAGACATCTGAATCTTGGATTCAAAAGCTATTAGGATGTTTTCACACTGTTTATAATGATGTTTTTGAAAACTTAGGAAATACAATTTAAAGAATATCAACTGTGTGGAAATTGTTGTCCTAGACATAGCCACTTATTCATTTAATTATTATCAAGCCACATGTTTAATGAATTTATTAAAAACAGATCTTTGCTTGCAATGGATAAAATGAACCTTCGTAATTTAACCCAGAAATATAATTATGGAGGCAAACTTCCCAGTTGCTGTAATTGTTCTGGGGGTCCCTAAGGATTTATGCAGTAGCTGAAATGCAGACATTTTTCATTAACTTCATACTGTTAAAAGAATTGTTTAAAATTTCTTTAAAACTAACAATCATTGACAAAAGAATGAAATAATTCGTATTAAGTAAATCCCTTATCCCAAATAACAATTAAGCAATATTCCGGGGGATAAAGTAGAATGATCCCAGTTCTGCTGCCTTATCCTGGGGCCAGTTCAGTAAAGTTCATCATCAATGAACTTTTTCTTACAGACAGGAGTCACCCTTTTCAAGGGTTTGAGCTAACTAGCATACTATTCCATACCAACCCTATTTTCTTCACAAATATGAAGATTTTTTCTGAAACTCAGTTCATTTTTTGCCAATTTATTTTTCTATTTTAAAACTCTCTAAGTACATCATTTCTAGCATTGCTTCACAACTCTGTCATACTTGAATAAGTAACTCATGTGCTCACTGGAAAGCTTGTCCCAGGTTCATATAAAGATGGAGCACAGGAGGTGGGGTAGAGGTAAGGTGTATGGAGGCTGGCAGCTCAACCAGGAGCCTTGCAAAAGTGGTCTGCAGGAATCAACAGCAATGTGGCTGACAACACATTTCACATACATGTGATGGGAACTGAGAAGAATTCAAAGAAACACTTTAAGAAAGAGTGGCCTGAGGATAAAAAGAAAAATACTTGGAATCAATGATCAGACTTGTACCAGTTAGAGTCATTAAAAATGTATATTATTCAATCAACACATTATTACCCACTCCACTGGGCACAGGAGTTGAGTGCTAAGACTAAGATAATTTTTAGGAATATTAGAAAACCTCTCTCCAGCCTTAACTTTCTTCTTCTACCTTTATCAAAATTAGTAACAGGTAATTAAATAGAAAAATTTTCTCATTTTTTTCACCTAAAATAGTTAGAAATAGTAATATTTCAGAAGTATATAACAGAAGGGACAAAAAAAAAAAAAACCCAGTAATACCTGAAATGCTTGATAAAAGTTTACAATTAGTCATCAAAGCTAGTCCTCAAAAAGAGAAGAAATGTCAAAAGCATGATCCATTAAAAAATTGCTAAGTTTCACTTAAAATAGAAACATTAAAATTAAAAACTACCCTGTGAAAGAGATTTTTAAGAGAATGAAAAAAACTAGAAGACATTATCTGCAAAATACATATTTAATAAAGGATTGGTGTGCCAGATATACAAAGAATTCTTAAAACTCAACAAGAAAACAACCCATTAAAAATAGGCAAAACTGCTAAATGGACAACTTACCAAGGAAGACACACAAATGTCAGTAAGAATATGAACTGGCATTGGGGAACTGCAAATTAAAACAGCAATGAGATAACTACTATATACTTATTAGAATACCTAAAATCCAAAACGTTCACTGGACCAAATGCTGACAAGAATGTGGAGTAACAGGAAATTTCATCATTGCTGGTGAGAACACAAAAAATATAGCCACTTTGGATGATAGTGTGACAGTTTGTTACAATACTAAACATACTTTTACCATAGGATCCAACCATTACACTGCTTGGTATTTACCCAAATGACTTTAAAATTTACAATTTACTTCCACACAAAAATCTGCACCTGGATATTTATAGCAACTTCATTCATAATTGCCAAAACTTGGAAAGAGCCAAAATGTATTTCAGTAAGTGAATGGACAAGCTGTGGTAAATCTATACAACGGAGTATTATTCAGTGATAAACATAAATGAGAAATCAAGCCATGAAAAGACATGGAGGTACCTTAAGTGTATATTACTAGGTGAAAGAGGCCAATGTGAAAAGGCAACATACTCTTTAATTCTAATTGTATGACATTTGGGAAAAAGCAAACTATGGAGACAACAAAAAAATCAGTGGTCGCTAGGGGTTCAAAGAGAGCAGGGGAAGGGTAAATTGGTGGAGCACACGGCATTTGTAGGGCAGTGAAATCGTACTGTATGATAACATAATGGTGGATCTATTTGCCCAAACCCATAGACTATGCAACACAAAGAGTGATTCCTAATGCAGACTATGTAATTTAGTTAAAAATAATATATTAGCTCATCATTTGTAACAAATGTAACTGTTAACAATAGGGGAAACATTTGTAACAAACGTAAATGTCAATAATGGGGAAACTGGGAAATGATGTTGAAGGATTATATAGGAACTGTCTATACCTTCTACTCAAATTTTTAAAAATTCTTAAACTGCTCAAAAAATTATTTTTAAAAACTGAAGGATGGCATAAGAGTTCTTGAAGATAAATAAACCCAGACTAACAGCATGCTGTTGTTTGGTTTGTGTGCTTATTTGGAATATTTGTGTTATTTAGTAAGATATGGATTTTAAAAATAATAATAAACAAAACAGGCAACTATATAATGAAGTTAATCTGGCACCACGAAATACAAATATGAAAAAATGTGGAGAGTTTCTCTATATTTATTTTGCATGTCTTTGGGGCTAGACAGATGTTATTTAATAAATACATATTAAATACATTACTCAGATAAAAGGCATATAAATTTACATAAATGAATATTATTCATAAGCTCAAGTAGCCCGAAGTAGCAACTATTTATCTAAAACCATTTTCAATAGTTTTAATTTATATATACAACATGAGGTTCTAAACTGAATTAGCTTCTGAAGTTTGTGAATATAGAAACAAGGTAAAACTTGAAAAACCATTTCTTATAGCATAGTATTGATTTTGCTCCAAATGTAATTCTAAGTTTAGGCTGAATGTAATGCTAGTGGTGAAGATTGTCCATTCACATTTCTAAATGTGTTTGTCCATCAGTTAATGACAAAAGCTAGACCTTGAGCATCTTTTCATCGAGTCCAGCCAAAAATATCAATATAATACAGCCTTCAGAACTGTTTCTACCATTTGGTGAAAATAGAAAAGTTGATTATAAAAAAAGAAATCACAAAGGGGATTACAAATTCGACTGCAAAACATAAAATTTCATGTTATTTTTACCAATTGGATAGGAAAAAATTATCTAGTAGATAATTTGCTCACAAGTTAAACAAATTATCTAGTGATTTCAAATTTTCTTTTTGATCCCACTTCAATAGTTTGTCTCTGGGAAATATTCCAATTCAGTCTGGAGCACTGTTTTTTTTTTCCATAGGAAAATATGTAAAAGAATATTCCCATGTATTCTGTAGTATACTAATTAAGTGTCACCATTTAGGCTATAAACTTATTTCAGAATTTAATTGACTTGTGGTTAAAGAAGATGAAAGTATTTTGTTTTAAAGAAGTATGTCCTTCAAGCAATTTTTCTGATAGCAGTATCTGTACAATTAGTATCAAAGGGGTTAACTTGGACTTATAACCCAAGTATATTTTTTAATTTCCTGAGATTCTGAACATTGTTACAAGTATTAGCATTTTGATTTTAAATTTTACTTTCAAGTAAGCACCATGAACACCTTGTATAAGGTCCTCATTTTCAGTGTCTGTGATGGTTGCTAACATTATGCTGACTGAAATTTGTGTGAGAGAAGTAGAAACTGCTCTACACTTACTGGTAGGACATTTGCATGTTACAGGAAGAGTGATAAAACTGACAAATTCAGAGGCCTTCTACCTCAGTGAAATTTCTAGGGATCCAGTAGAGTGGGGCAAGTTGAGCTAATCCTTCTAAGGCAAAGGATAAGTTGTTTCATACGGTACCTCATACAACCAAGAAAAGAGGCACCATCACCTGTGAATCTATTTGGATTTTGAAGGCAACATGCTTCTCATTTGAGTGAGTTACTCTGGCCTGTTTACAGAGTGACTCAAAAAATTGCTAGTTGTGAGTAGGGTCCAAAACAAGAGAAAGCTCTGCAAGAGATCCAGGCTGCTCTGCCTCTTGGGCTATATGATCCAGTAGAATCAATGATGCTGCTCTGCCTTTTGGGCTATATGATCCAAGAGAATGAATGATGTTTGGGTATTGGTAGAAGACAGGAATACTGGTTAGAGCCTTCAGCAGGCCCCCATAGGTGAATCACAACTCAGGCCTTTAGGATTTTGGAGCAAGGATCTGCCATAATCTATAGATAATTATTTTCCTTTTGAGAGACATTTCTTGGCTTTAGTAGAAACTTAACACTTAGCCATGGGCTACCAAGTTACTATGTAAGCCTAGTTGCCCATTATGGACTGGGTGTTATCTGACCACCAAGTGATACAGTTAGGCATGCACAGCAACACTCCATCATCAAATGGAAGTAGTATATTCATGATGGAACCTGAGTAGGCCCTGAAAGCACAAGTAAATTACATGAAGTGGCCCAAATGCCTCGCAGCCCCCCTTTTCCTACACTGCCTTCTCTCTTTCAGCCTGCACTATTAGGCTCATGGGGAGTTCCCAATGATCAACAGAGGAATAAAAGACTAGGTTCTCGTTTACATATGGTTCTGCACAACCTGCAGGTACCACCTAAAAGTTGACAGTTGCAGCACTGCAGCCCCTCCCTGGCATATTACTGAAGGACAGTGGTGAAGGGAAATCCTCCCAGTGGGCAGAATTTGGGGCAGTGCACTTTGCTTTGAGGGAACATGATTACAAAATTGGTGACAAACTTGGAGAAAGATATGTAGATAGACTTCTCTAAATGGGCAAAAAAACATGAAGTATTTGTGTTCCACGTGAATGCTCACCAAACGGTGACCTCAGCAAAAGAAAATTTTAATAATCAAGTAGATATAATAATGTGTTCTGTGGATACTGGTCAGCCTTTTTTTCCCCAGCTATCCCTGTCATTGCCCAATGGGCTCATGAACACAAGTGATCCTGGTATCAGGGATAGAGTTTATGCATGGGTTCAGCAACATGCACTTATACTCACCAAGGCCAATGTGGCGATGTGGCTATGGCCACCACTTAATGCCCAATATGCAGCAAAGACCAAACTCTGAACCCCCAAGATGGTACCATTCCCCAGGGTGATCAGCAAGCTACCTAGCAGCAGGTTGAATTCATTGAACAGTGTCCATCATGGAAGAGACAGCATTTTGTTCTTATTGAAACAGGCACCCGTGTATGGATTTCCTTCCCTGCCACGCAATACTTCTGTTAAAACTACTATCCATGGATTTACACAATGTCTTATCCACCATCACAGTATTCCACACATCATTGCTACTGACCAAGAAACTCCCTTCACAGCCAAAAAAGTGTGGCAATGAGCCCATGATCATGGAATTCACTAATCTTACCATGTTCCCCACCATCCCAAAGCAGATGGCTTAATAGAATGATTAACATTTTAAAGATTCAGTTATAGCACTGCCTGGGTGGAAATAGCTGGGGTTAGGTTCTCCATAAGGTTGTATATGTTCTGAATTCAATATATGGTACCATATACAACATGGTACTATTTTTCTAATAACCAGGATTAAAAGACCCAGGAATTAAGTGGTAGAAATGGGAGTGGCACCACTCATCATTACCCCTATTAACAAAATGTTTGCTCATTAACAAAATGTTTGCTCCCCATTCCCACAACTCTATTCCCTGCTGGCCTAGAGTTCTTAGTTCCAGAGGGAGAAATGCTTCCACCCTATGGAAGACATGACAATGATTTCATTGAACTGGAAATTAATGATTTCATTGAACCCAGCCACTTTGGGCTCCTTGTGCCTCTGAGTCAACAGGCCATGAATGGAGTTATGGTATTCACTGGAGTGATTGATCAAGACAAAATTGGAAGCTTCCTCCTCAATGGAGGTAAGGAAGAGCATGCCTAAGATACAGGAAATCCCTTGGGTTGTCTCTTAGAATAACGACTTGTGAGTAAGCTCAATGAAAAACTGTGACAACCCAATCCAGGCAGCACTACAAATAATCCAGACCCTTTAGGAACAAAGGTTTGGGTCACTCCACCAGATGAAATACTATGACCAGCTGAGGTGCTTGCTGAAGGCAAGGTAGGTACAGAATGGGAAGTAGAAGAAGGTAGTTATAAATAGTAGCTATGACCATGTAACCAGTCATAAAAATGAAGACTGTAATTGTCATGAGTATTTTCTCCCCATTTTGCTATGCCTAGATTTATGTGACTATATACATATATTAAGTATGTTTTCTTCCCCCCCTCTTTTTTTTATCACATAAGATGTATTGACTTTATATCATATTTAAGTATTGCTAATTTTACATCATGGCATTTAATTATGGAACATCAGAAGAAGAGTAAACCTCAACCAAGACCTTACCTCCTCTTCTGGGGAAGGGATTAGTTTGGTTTTTGTTACATTTAGGATAGTCATATAATGTTAGATGAAATTATAACATTCTTGCTGTCTTTATTTGGAGATTAAGTATGGTTTAAGAAGATACCTATGGTCCCAAGTTGACAAGGGATGGATTCCTGATGGTTAATATTATGTGTCGACTGGGCTAAAGAAAACTCAGATAGCTGGTAAAACATTATTTGTGAGTGTGTCTGTAAGGGTGTTAGAGATCAACATTTTGAATCAGTAGATTGAGTAAAGAAGATCTGCCCTTACCAATGTTGGTGGACTCATCTAATCCTTTGAGAACCCACATCCATATTCTTCGGTCATCAGATACAGGAGCTCCTTGTTCTTGGGCCTTCACACTCTGGGCTTACATAAGCAGCCTACCCTCCAGTTCTCAAGTCTTCGGACTCATACAGCATTACACCACTGGCCCTCCTGACTCTAGGGCTTTGGACTCAGACTGAATTACACCACTGGCTTTTCTGGTTCTCCAGCACAAAAAAAGGCATATTATGAGACTTCTCAGTCTCCATAACTTTGTGAGTCAATTCCCATAATAAACATTTTCTCTATCTATCTATCTATCTATCTATCTATCTATCTATCTATCTATCTATCTATCTATCTATCTATCTAGAGAAAGAGAGAGCGAGCCAGCCTATTAGTTTTGTTTCTCTTGAGAACCCTGACTAATGCAAGGTTCCTATCTAAAATGCTTTGCATTTTTTGTCCTGATTTTCTGGTTAGTTTAGTCTCATCCAGTCAGTGTTTAAAAACATACAAATGACAGAAAGTGACCTCTTTCTTTAGGTGATTATATAGAACCTGCCCACCTCTAATTACTTTGGACAAGTTTGCTCTCTTCTGATTGATACACAGATGAGTGCATGAATAATTAATTTCTTTTTTTTTTCTTTTCCTTTAAAGAACATAATTTCCTTACATGGAAAAAATTCAGACATATTTTACCTCAATCAGTTTATACTGAGGATATAGGACCCTGTTAGAATGCTTGTCTTCGAGTCACACCCACTGAGTCTAAATAAGCTAGCCCATTGTAGTCAGTTTACAATAGATATAGTATAAATAAAAGTTAAAATAGCAAAGTTTCTATATTTTATTTTAAAATAAATCAGTGAAAATTCAAGTTGATCCCTATATAAACTTTCACCCAATAATTGTGTTAA
The DNA here is from genome assembly GCF_007565055.1 of Rhinopithecus roxellana. Taxonomy (NCBI): domain Eukaryota; kingdom Metazoa; phylum Chordata; class Mammalia; order Primates; family Cercopithecidae; genus Rhinopithecus; species Rhinopithecus roxellana. The sequence goes on along the minus strand of NC_044552.1, from coordinate 136,340,913 downwards.
TGTTCTCCTAAAGTGCTTATAGGCAGTGCCAGAAAAAGAAGCAGTGGTACTAGTTGTTTTAATACCCACAAGATTTGAGAAATTAAGGGAACTATTTCTGAAATCTGGACACACTCATGGGATTACATTATATATGAAAATACCTTCCTTTATGAGCATCAAAACAGAAAATTCATTTGGAATATCTGGTGTATATACTAAAAATGTCAAGTCATCAAGGCGTGTAAGTCAGGAATAAGGAACAAATTAGTGACTAAAACATGAAATCTAGGTGAATATTAGAGATTAGAAGCCTTGCATAAATCAAAGAGCAAGATCAGAAAATCAGAGGAGCAGTGGTATTTATACCAGAAGCCAGAAAACTAGTAGATGAGGCTTGGAATAGGTTGAAGATACACTGACATTTCTCAAAATCAGAAATGGAGGAAGAGTGCCTGAGACCTTGCCTGTTCCTTGGAATGTCTTTCTATCTGCTCACCCTGGGTTTATAGGTTAAATCCAGGAAACCAGCCCAGGAATGTTTCCAAAAGGTTCTGATCTAACCAGTGGTTCAGGAGAGGTTACTGGCATATTAAGACATTAGTTCTTGTAACTGCTACTCAGTGTCTCAATGTTATGTCCACAAGGCCACAGATATAGTGCTCCTAATGATAATTTTTAAAAAAAGGGAGAGAGGAGAAAGAAATATTTTTTTAAAGAAGAATGAATCCAGAACTCTGAAGCTATTTGGGGGGTGGGGGGTCGCCAAGAACAAGAACCCTTGAAGTTATGCATGGTAATGAACAAAATTTTATAAGCATAATATACATTTGCCAGTACTAACAACAATGGTCAATCAGTAATAAAATGAGAATTTAATCTTAAGTTATAGAGAACATGTTCTTTTTGGCAGGATTTGCTTATTAAATTTGTGTGATATTTAATTAACAGGCAACAGACCAGTTTCCATTACAGAGTTCAAGTTATCTGTGTATGATACTATCTCTAATGTGTTAATAAAACAAAAGGAAGTAGGAAAATAAAATAAGAACTAGAGAAAAATGTGATTCAGAGTTTGATAAATTAAACAATACTATATTTTTGCATTCATTAGAGGGAAGTTCAGCTGATCTTGTTTAGATAGCTTTAGGGATTGTTGGTGTAATTAGTTTTGTAATACTAAGTCTTTCTAAGGCCAATCCTATGTTTAGGTTACTTACTCCAAACTACCTATTTGCATAGTGTGTTTGAGAGAATCAAATTAGGAAGAAAGATATAGCTTGCATTTTTTTAAACCTATTTTTTTAACACACACACACACTCAAGTTTCTCCAAAAAAAGAAAAGCTGATGTTTTATGTTAGAACTCAGATATCTCAAACTTCTAGGTCCCAAAGTCAAGCAGGTAAAATCAAGACATGAAATGACAAATGTAGGTGCAGATACGTACTTGGTATGAATAGTGGGGGCTCTAGGGAATGGAGCACTCAAGCCTGTCTAAATGGGGCTATCACCATGTACTACAGCCCATTTAGAACACAGAGCCAGTGCTGTCAGCCTGTTGTTTTTCTATTCACAAGAAGCCAGAAGTCTGGTTCTCTAAGTAAAACATCTCAATGTTTAAACGTTGGCTTAATTTTATAAAAACACCATGTAGGCCAAACAAAACACTGTATGGCCCAAATTCGACCCATAGGACAATAGTGTGTGATTTCTACTCTAGGTAATTGGCTATAAAGTCAGGCATTTTATGTTTGTGTGTAGATTATATGTAGATATAAATACTTAAAATCATAAAATAGTGTTTTTTAGTATAAAATCCAAAGGAAAAAGTAAAAAGCAGGTCAATATTACTAGCTTAAAGCTGGTTTTTATTGCAAAACACCAGTAAGTATGAGTTAGAACTTTCAAAATGCTTTTCATCAACATATAGATCCCAGCCAAGTTTTTTCACTCTTTATTTAAAGGAACCTACTTAATACATTACATTTTCTCTTAATCTTTTTATTCAGAATAATTTAAGCTCACAGGACCTAACACATGTGAACCTGCCATCCAGATACATGAAATCCTAACATTTGCCACACTCACCCTACTTTTTTAAAGAAAATAAAACAGATACAGTATCCTCTGGATTTCTTTCATCTCCTATTCTCCTTTCTTTCCATAAGTAACAACTCTTCTGAAGTATGTATTTATCAGTCAGTTCTCTTTTTACTGCATAGGTATGTCCCAATATATAATGTGGTATTATTTATTGATTTAAACTCTTTTCCTGCAAATTACTTTGTTCACTCAATAGTTAATTTTGAATTATGCTTCTATTGATACAAATAATTTTCTTTTTTTCTAATTGTAGCCTTTATCATTGCTTTTTTAACTTTGTACTTCAAGATAATCTTAGAGATACAGGATGCTACAAAATAGTAGAGAAAGTTTATGTATACATTAATCCTGTTTCCTCAAATGTCAACATATTGTGTAATATTATGTATTGTATCATGTTTACAAATAACAGAATTATCAAACCAGGATGTCAAAGATTGGTAAAATGTTAATAACCAAACCACAGATCTTACATGATTTTACCAGTTTTTTTCCCCTAATGTCTTTTTGTTTCTGCTCCAATCCAGGATCTTACACTGCATTTAGTTGTGTCTTCTTGTCTCCTCCAGTATCTGAGAGTTTCTCAATCTGGCCTTGTTTTTCGTGACCTTAATACTTTTGAGTACTGGCCAGTTGTTTTGAAAAATGTGCTTAAACTTAGATTCATCCAATGTTTTCCTAAATTATGGTAAGGTTGTATATTTTTAGCAAGAATGCCCAGAAATATAGTGTTCTCTGTGTATCATATTTATTACTGATGATGTTAACATTAGTCATTTGGTTAAGGAGATCTCTCTCATTGTAAAGTTACCTTTTTATTGAAAAATATCCGGGAGAGAGTATTGAGATGTTATTCTGTTCTCCTCAAACTTTTACTTACTGATTTTTAGCATTAATCCAATCCTACCTGTAACAATATTGCCTAATGATGATTTCATGAATCCTTTCTTCCTTTTAAATTTATTAATTGAAACTCTTATGCAAGTAGTCCTTTCACCACCAATTATTTATTTATTTACTTATTTATATGTCAATATGAACTCATGGTTATTTTATTCTGTGGATTATGGGTTATAACACAATTCTACCATTATTTTGTTGCTCACATTTTCTACCTTTGGCCATTCCAAACTCTGTGTCCTTTTAAGTTATCCTATTTTCTAACCACTTTATTATTTTCTGTTATCATGAAATAGTCCAGGTCCACCTTACATTTTCCCCGCTCAAGCCTTGGGATCAACAACTTCTGCAAAGAGCTTTTGGAGCTCTTGTTTTCTCAATTAGACCATGGGATACAGAAACCAAAATATGGGTGCTAGGTGTACTCATTGCCACTAAAATATTATTGCTCTTTGGCTGTCTCAGCAGGCAGAGCAAGGAGATATATATATATATATATATATATATATATATATATATATATATCTGTGTGTATGGGTAAATATATGTATACATGTATACATAAGTATGTATACTAACCCTACAAAACACAAATTTGTAGTTATTTCTATATCTATTTGTGTATGTACATTTATATATGCACATAGGTATCACTTATAAATTCATACTAATATCCCCAATTCCAATCCACCATAAATTTCTTCCTAGCCTTCCATCTTTCTTTGTTAAAACTTCTTTCTCTGACAGTGAAAAAAACTAGACAATATTATCTTAAATATATTCTTTATTGTTCAAACCTAGCATATATAAAATAGTTTCAGTTAACCATATGCATGTGAAAAATAAATTTACTAATTAGAGTACAGTACTTCTGCAGTTCTTTTTGTCTTCAGTCTTACATTATCCAGTTAAGTTTTTATTTTTCAAAGTTACTTAGGTGAGTTCTTTGCTTTCCTATCCCCTTCAGTGTGATTAGATTATTCATTTGTAATACAGTAAGGTTCACTTATTACTCATCATATTCAATGTGGGGCTTTCTCCTCCTTCAGGTTGATTTTTATTACTTATTTGGGGAGTGGGAAAAAATGAACATTATTTACATTTTTCAGAGTCAAAGTAGTACAAAATGTTAAACTGTAAGTAGCACTATTCTTTCCTCATTCTCATACTAACTTGATTCCATTCCCCGTTCATTTTCACTCCTTTCCCACTCAGCCCTCCTAAATATTTATTTTATAAAAATGAACAGATGTGAATTTTCTTACATCCTTTACTTTCTTACTTAAAAATAGCATAGTTCAGGTACACTTTTGAACTTTCCTTTCTTCACTTATTAGTATATCCTGGGAACCAATCTAAAATAAACACAATTATCATATAAGTTGTACAGTTTATTCAACTATTTTCTTGAAATTATAAACAATGCTGCAATGAATTACCCATTATTCATGAATTTTTATATTGTTGGAGATGTAACTTCAGCATACATTCCTAGAAGAGGTATTGCTTCATCAAAAGGTAAGTGCATTTACAGTTTTGTTAAGCATTACCAAATTTCTTTCCAGAAGGACTTCACCAATGCATTCCCACCAGCAAACTTCCAGGTGTTTCTGAATCACAACCATAGTTTTATTCTAAAACCTAGACCTGATACCAAGAGTGGGACTACACAGAGACATAAAATGGCAGCAAGCATAGATTTAGAGGACATTCAGGTAGCACCTTCATGTGTAGAGTCAGCATTGAAAGAATAAACTGCTATCAAAAACTGTCAAGTTCCAGAATTTTAAGTCTTGTAAGCACATCCAGCAAACTCAGTATTCTTACATATATACAAAGGTGTTAAGACTTTAAAAACAGAGAAGGAGGGAAACAGAACTGAGACAGAGACACACACATACACAGACACACACACAGAGAGAGAGAGAGAGAGAGAGAGAGAGAGAGAGAGAGAGAGAAAGAAAGAAAGGAAACAAGTGTGGAAGAAGAAAGGTGGAAAGTTTAAAAGGAGACAAAAAAAAGAAGTATATGACAAGAAAAAAAGTGTTGAAAATCACCAATATTCAGATAAACCTCAGTGCTACCATCTACTCATGAATTTGGGTCTAAATGTAATATATATATTAAAGACATCAGGGGAGTCTTCTGTTTCTATCAACAGGCAAACTAATTATAGCCAAAGACCCTTTTCAGAGAAACAACATGAATAGCATGTAAACAGATTCACTTTACGTGCCCTGCTGGGTGATTCATCCCATCCCCACTCTTCAGTATTTCTTAGAAAGCCAAAGCTATTATCTCTACTGACATTTATAACAGATACACATACATATCTTGTCTTTAGTAGTTTTGTTGTCAGCTACAGTACATCTCATTTTATCCTATTTCTGCTGTGCTAACTCTATTATTTTTATTTCTACCTTCTGCTATTTTTTCTATTATATTTCTATTTTTGCCTGCTTCTACTTTGCCAAAAGTCCTGGCAAATCACATAAGCATGCCAATCTGAATTTTGTATTTTCTGCCTTTTCCAGTTTACATATTCAGAAGTATTAAGACTAAAATCAACTCTAATTATGAGCTGTGTACAATTACTAAGCAATATGGAAAATATAAAAATGAATATGTCATGATCACTACATTCCACGAATTTAGCAAGCAGGAAAGACAAGCATTGTCACAGATAATTAAAATTCTAGGTTATGATAGGATCATTCCTGTGATGAAAAACATATAAAAAGAGGAATGTGGGAACAGGAAGAAATAAAAGTCAATTAGGCTTTATTGGGGTGAATGTAAAGAGGTGTCATCAAGGGAAAGCACATGAGATGAACTTGAACCAGAATCCCAAATAAGGAATAGCCAAAACTCTGTAATTGTCACAATTTCTTACCTGCCTAATTAAACCCTAAGAAATGCTACTCTGGAATGTAAGAGGGTTCATTTACCTCTGATGTTGACACCAGGAGAACATTTTATATTTTATTACATGCTCCTACATGAATTTTTCTCAATATTTGGAATATACCTGGAAAAGACTTATCTCTCTTTTAATAACACACTGTAGGTATCATAAAAATATCTTAAACATATTGTAATGCAGTATGTACTACAAGTATTGCCGATGGAGTAACTCTGGGTTTTTTTTTTTTTTTTTTTTGAAATTGCCTTTTTTAAGCTTCAAAAAAATACTGATATTTAAAAAGACTACTGAAAAAAAAGTTGTTTTAGACTGAGAGAAGGGATGAAGTATATACATGGAAGTTGTTGACTAACAATGAATCTGCTTTAAAGTAGATTCTACTTTAGTAGTAAAGTAAATCCCACTTTCTCTAAACCTGTTTACTATCTGTGAAGTATTTTATTTCTTTATAATCCCAATGCCATCATAGTAGAATGATTTTATAAATATTGCTTGAATACAGTTTACCTGACACCCTTGTATAGTTTCAATTTGGGGGTTTCATTCAATTTTAGCAAAATTCTTGACTTGAATTTATCTCTACAGAAATCTTGCCTATTATATATCTAAGCCACTTTTCCTATGAGGAGAAGTTCAAAGAAAGAGTTTTCTTATTCATGTTTAAAAGAAAAATACCTATCTACCCATCCATCTAGCTACCTATCTATCTATATATTAGTATGCTCTGTCCTAAAAACAGTATTATTGCTATTACTAATAAAATTACATATAAAGTACACTGGGTGCTTTGAAAAATTATTTTTAAAATATCTTGCTATTATTTTCTGGGACCTTAAAATAAAATGGATTATGTCTAAAATTAGCTTGATATATATTATTTTCAAGCAAAATTCATAAATATATACTTCTATTTTAATTATATAATGACATGACAACATTTTAACCACATTAAATTAAATGGCTAGAAATAAATTATGTAAAAAATAAAGAACATATTAGATCCCATTTGTCAATTTTGGCTTTGGTTGCCATTGCTTTTGGTGTTTTAGTCATGAAGCATTTCCCTATGCCTATGTTCCGAACGGTATTGCCTAGGTTTTCTTCTAGGGTTTTTATGGTTTCAGGTTTTACGTTTAAGTCTTTAATTTGTTTTGAATTAATTTTTGTATAAGGTGTAAGGAAGTTGTCCAGTTTCAGTTTTTTGCATATGGCTAGCCAGTTTTCCCAGCACCATTAAATAGGGAATCCTCTCCCCATTGTTTGTTTTTGTCAGGTTTGTCAAAGAACAGATGGTGGTAGACGTGTGGTGTTATTTTTGAGGCCTCTGTTCTGTTCCTTTGGTCTATATATTTGTTTTGGTACCAGTACCATGCTGTTTTGGTTACTGTAACCTTGTAGTACACTTTGAAGTCAGGTAGGGTGATGCCTCCAGCTTTGTTCTTTTTTTTAGGATTGTCTAGGCTATATAGGCTCTTTTTTGGTTCCGTATGAAATTGAAAGTAGTTTTTTCTAGTTCTGTGAAGAAAATGAATGGTAGCTTGATGGGAATAGCATTAAATCTATAAATTACTTTTGGCAGTATGGCCATTTTCATGATATTAATTCTTCCTATGCATAAGGATAAATTTTTTTTTTCATTTGTTTGTGTCCTCCCTTATTTCCTTGAGCAGTGGCTTGTAGTTCTCCTTGAAGAGGACCTTCACAACAGTTTCTGCACGGCAATAGAAATTATCAGAGTGAAGAGGCAACCTACAGAATGGCAGAAAATTTTCACAATCTATCCATCTGACAAAGGTCTAATATCCAGAATCTATGAGGAACTTAAACAAATTTACAAGAAAAAAACAACCCCATCAAAAAGTGAGTGAAAGATATAAACAGACACTCTCAAAAGAAGACATTTATGTGGCCAAGAAACATATGAAAAAAATCTCATCATCACTGGTCACTAGAGAAATGCAAATCAAAACCACAGTGAGATACCATCTCATGCCAGTTAGAATGGCGATCATTACAAAATCAGGAAACAACACATGCTGGAGAGGATGTGGAAAGATAGGAACACTTTTACACTGATGGTGGGAGTATAAATTAGTTCAACCATTGTGGAAGACAGTGTGGCAATTCCTCAAGGATCTAGAACTAGAAATACCATTTGACGCAGCAATCCCATTACTGGGTATATACCCAAAGGATTTTAAGTCATTCTACTATAAAGACATATGCACATGTATGTTTATTGCAGCACTAGTCACAATAGCAAAGACTTGGAACCAACCCAAATGCCCATCAATGTTAGACTGGATAAAGAAAATGTGGCACATATACACCATGGAATACTAAGGAGCCATAAAAAAGAATGAGTTTGTGTCCTTTGCAGGGACAGGGATGAAACTGGAAACCATCATTCTCAGCAAACTAACACTGGAACAGAAAAACAAACACTGCATGTTTTCACTCATAAGTGGTAGTTAAACAATAAGAACACAGGGACACTAGGAGGGGAACATCACACACCGGGGCCTATCGGTGGGTAGGGTACAATGGGAGGGAGAGCATTAGGACAAATACCTAATGCATGCAAGGCTTAAAACCTGGATGACGGGTTGATGGGTTCAGAAGACCACTATGTCACATGTATATCTATGTAACAAGCCTGCACATTCTGTACTTGTATCCCAGAACTGAAAGTATAATAAAAAAGAGAAGAAAGAACATTCTAAGATATCAGAAGCATATAATGAATATACAATTGTCCCTGTTTTTTTCTGTTAAATTTTATGAATTTAATAAATTCAGATAATATATGAAATTACATGCTTCAAATATAAGGCAAATAGTCCAGTATTTATAAAGCAGATTTTAATAATAAATGTTCTTTTTAAACTTACTGCTCTTAAGTTATAACAGTAGAACTAACATAAAGATAGTATTATCCTTGTTTTCTCCTAATTAAATATTTATAGTAAAAATGACAGTGAGCAGTTAACAAAGAACAATCTGCAGTGTAATTTTCTAAGAACTCATTTTTCAGAGTAAATTTTTTACGTATTTTTCAATTTGTATTTACATTATAATCAAAATTTTCTCATCACTCTTTAAATTTTTACATTGTTATTAGCATTAGCACAATCCCCTCAAAATATAAAATTATATGCTGAAAGGATGTTATTTAAAATATATCCCACAAAATTGATAGTGTCCAAAATTGGGTCTCTGAGGAGGCCCAGTAAATTGCATTTCCATCTCCACTCAAATTCTGAATCCATTTGAAAACAAGACTATAGAGTAAAGCACATTGTATGAATATATTACCATCATTAAGCTCATATTGAGGAGTGGGAATTAATTCCAAAAACAAATGAGTTTCCTTAATTCTAAACACCAGAATTGTGCCAATTTAGCTCTCAGTCATGGCAGTCCTGGTTAGAAACAGGTAGATTTATCATAATGAAGAGAAGGCTGCACTAGGGCACCAGATCCAGGCAGCAGAAAAGAGGAATAAGGGGTGTGCTTTACATGCCCAGTTTATACTTCAAATTCAACAATTAGCTTGTGCCTTGCTTTCCATCCCTCCTCTCTACAACTCCATCTTCCAGGGGAAGAGTGCCTGAAAACAGAGTTGGGGGCCAGGATCATTTCACTAATATCTCTCCCTTTACTGGAAGTAAAACATCAAGAGAAGAGGATTTACCACTCCAGCTCTATGCAATATATTTTTAAAGCTAAAATTCTAAGTTCTCACAAATTCAAAATCAAATTAATAAGTAAGCTATATTTGTTTGCTTGTTTTCTTTTTTCTTATTGTTCAGAATTAGTAGGTTTACTGCATTATGTGGGTCAAATTAAGACAGAGAAACCATGAGTAACTATATGGAAAAAGTCAAAGAAGATAAGGAAATTTACAGTGTTATTAACCATAGTATAACACACTGACTAGCAATATAAGCTTAAAAAGATTGACTTTCTTTTTCATAATGTCTGTACATATGAGAGCAGTGGCAAGCCTGCAATGTTTTATACTTGGAACATATAACTTTTAAACAATACCCTCTTCTGTACAACCAAATTATTTTCAGTAATAAATTATGATATGAAATAAAGAATAACAATAGGAAGAAAAAAGTTTTTTTCTTTGAAGATTTTGAAAATTCGTTTTTGTTGAACTTTGTAAATCTATATGTATATCATAAATATATGAATCATATATACATTATATATAATTATTTCTACTAAAAAATTAAAAATTATTAAACCAAAAAAGAAAAAAATATTGGATTAACTTTTTCCAACTTTTATTTTAAGTTCTGAAATACATGTGCAGGATGTGCAGGTTTGTTACATAGGTAAATGTGTGCCATGATAGTTTGTTGCAAAGATCATTTCATCACCTAGGTAGTAAGCCCAGCATCCATCAGATCTTCTTCCTGATGCTCTCCCTGACCGCCTCCCCAACAGCAGGCCTCAGGGTATGTTATTCATCCCCATGTGTCCATGTGCTCTCATTGTTCGGCTCCCACTTAACATATGAGAACAATTCAGTGTTTGGTTTTCTGTTTCTGTGTTAATTTTCTGAGGATAATGGCTTCCAACTCCATCCATGTCTCTGCAAAGGACATGATCTCATTCCTTTTTATGGCTGCATAGTATTCCATGGTATATATGTACCACATTTTCTTTATCCAATCTATCATTAATGGGCATTTGGCCTGATTCCATGTCTTTGCTATTGTGAATAGTGCTGCATTGAACTTATGCATGCATGTATCTTTATAATAGACTGATTTGTATTCCTTTGGGTATATACATACTAATGGGATTGCTGGGTCAAATGGTATTTCTGCCCCTAGGTCTTTGAGGAATTGCCACCCTGTCTTCCACAATGGTTGAACTAATTTACATTCCCACCAACAGATTACTAGTTTTAATTACATTAATGTGGGTTTTTTTGTTTGACAAACTGGGAGAAATCTTATACACTGATCTGTGTCTTCATATTTTCTGCTATAACAAAAATATCTGACACCAGTTAATTTATAAAGAAAAAAACTGTATTTTTTCACATTCTGGAGGCTGGGGAGTCCAACATAAGAGCATGATCATCTGTGCTGACTTCTCTATCTGCTTTCAAGATGGCATTTTGAAGCTGCATCCTCTGTAGGGAACAAATATCATGTCCTTCTGTGGCAGAAGGGATGGAAGAGCTCAAACAACATGAATGCTATGTGAAGCTTCCTTTATGAGGACTTTCATCCCATTCTGAAGGAAGAGACCTCATGGTCTAATCATCATTTCTTAAATACCTTACTTGTTAATATTATTACATTGTCCATTAAGTTTGAACATCTGTATTTTGAAGGGGACACATTCAAACCATAGCAATCTGTCACCATAATAAATACTAACAATATTGTGTTTAATGACGATCATGGATATGAATCTTCCTCACATATTCACATTCAATAAAACATGAAGCTTCCTCACATATTCACGTTCAGTATATCCAGATTTTTGCCAATCTATCTTTACTCAGAGATTATTGGAGAAAAAGACTCTTTAATTGATGCCAATTTTGAAAAGTTTCGGTGAAGCAATAGATGCACAAATAGGAAAAGTGTTAAAGGTTAAGTTGGGTAAAAACGTATGAAAATCCCGTTTCACATCAAATTTCAGAATTTGTAGTATTACTGAAGGCCTTGCTTTTTTAGGATTTCTTTTGGAAGCTTTCAAATGGCTTCATACTCGAAATAAATTTATCAAAACATCTTCACCAGAAACTTCATCATAAGTTTCAGTTATATGTCATTAAAGACTTCCAACACTTTTCTCCTGCAAAAACCAGAGCAAAAGACTAAATGATGGTAAATCCTGACATTATTTGATTCTGTCTTCTGGAGCAAATACTCATTTTTTTCTGACAATAACTACATTTGACTTTGTCTTCTTTATTTTTTCTGGCAATGTAAGAACACCTTCTGTCATTTCTCCTGGAATTTTTCAAAATTTGTATCTTTTTTGCTACTTAAATATCCATTTCTTCACATTTTATTGTTGTGTGACTAATATTCTTTACAGGTTTTGTGCACCAAGAATCATCAAGGAACCATTTTAGAGCCTATTTTTCACTCTTCAAGGCTAACTCTGTTCATTTGCAAACATTTTTGTGGTCACATAGAATGTCAGAATTGAAGTAACTGAAGTTCTGTTTCTTTGATTTACAATCAGTGTCATTGTTTCCTTCCAATGTTTTAACATAAGAATATGTGGTACTATACGATTGGACATACTAGCAGTAAATGAAGGTAGTTCAAATGTTTCTGAACCATTATAAACTTATTTTGGAAACCAATATAAGTAGTCAAATCCTTATCTGTTGGGGGCATTCTATATGATTTCTCCCAAATTAACAATGTTATTAAAATATTAATGATAAAAAATCTACTTATTTTAGCTAGGCACAGTGGCTCATGCCTGTAATCCTAGCACTTTGGGAGGCTGAGGCAGGTGGATCACTTGAGGTCAGGAGTTCGAGACCAGCCTGACCAACATGGTGAAACACGTCTGTACTGAAAGTACAAAAATTAGGTGGTGTGGTGGTGGGCACCTGTTATCCCTGCTACTTGGGAGGCTGAGGCAGGAGAATCGCTTGAACCTGGGAGGCCGAGGTTGCAGTGAGCCCAGATCATGCCACTACACTCCAGCCTGGGCAACAGAGCAAGACTCTGTCTCAAAAAAAAAAAAAAAAAAGAAAAGAAAACTAATTCTTTTAAGTGTATAAATCTTCAGTATATGTACCACATAAAAAGAAAACATTAAGCACAGCAACTATTAAACGTAAGGGTTGGCAAACTGTTTATTTAAAGAGCCACATAGTAAGTATTTTAGGCTTTTTGTGAACCAAGAAGAAAAACTGAAGATATTATATAGGACTTATCTAACAAGAGAAAACAAATTTCTACAAATTATTTTTAAGTCATATTCTGGATTTGGTCCATAGATTACAGTTACCAACCCCTCTGTGATTTAAACCTTACCAAAAACAAGGGATTTGGGTGGGGGGGGGGATATTTTAATTGAAATATTTTCATCATAATAACTGACGTTGTTCAGAATTGTCAGTGCATGTTCATTATTTTACATGTAGACTTACTTTTATTACTTTTAAATTATCTATAGATAACGTAATCCCTCATATTGCTCACAATGAAACCACCCCTATTGGTTGTATGAAACCACACCCTACATATAAATAGAATATTAATAAATGGGGAATGAAAAGTAACTCTTTTGAAACACTTCCTCCATAGAGTATGGTCTCCTCTCTTTTGTCTCTTGGTGGGCCAATGTCTTGATTTGTTTTTCATTAACATGAAATATAGTAAATTATAAATGAAAGACTATAAAGTTCAGAAAACCACAACTTATAAATTATGGCTCTTCTTTTTTTGTTCCCGTCAGTCAACATTCTTTCTTTAAGTTTAGTACAAAAAATCCCATCTGCTATGATTCAGTTCAATGAACTTAGAATGTGAGTGCTTATTTCACCTCTAAATAACCCATTATCACTATACAAAATAACAGAAAGTAGAATACCCAATTGTTGTTGGTAACCTACTTTCATTAAACAACGTTTATTTTAAATTGTTTTACAATAGGATTCAGTAAGTGTTAACTACAAAATGTCCACTAGTCTACAGTATTTAAAAAATATATGTAACACCTGGACAATACCTACAACCTGATGTTAAAAGAAAAGAGGAAATAGATATCTTTTAAATCCTTTTTACCACTGAGATTCTATGACATTTCCTTATAATTTCATCAACTGAATGTTTCAAGAACCAATTGTTAGTATAATATTTGGTTATAAAGCATTCATGTGATAGAGAAGCAAAATTATAAAACATTAAAAGCAAAATAAAATTTGAAATTCAGAGTAGATCAAGGAAGCTAGTTGGTCTATTTGAATGTCTAAAAATCAAAGATAGCAAATGTGGTCTTTCAAAACAAAGTAAATGGATTGACTCATTTTGTATAATATCATTCTAACAATGAAAGGTTTAGGAGTAAACCTTTAGTCTACTAAAGGTCCAGGCAACCATATTTGGCTAGCATCCCTCTTAGCCTATGAAAATCCCTAGTTGCCTAGTGTTAAGGAATTTTTCTCATTATGATTCAGGGCACCAGACCTTATCAATAATTTGCAAAATTGTGTGAATATGCTCAATAGCCACCTTAAGAGACAGCTTCCTATGTGAAACTCAGATTTGATATGAAAACAAATAAAATTCATAAAGATATTTAGGGACTTCATGGCAAAAGAAGGTTATGATTGGCTATTCACAGAATATAGAGATATATTACTAAGTCAACCATCTCTCAAATTACTTGTATATTAAGCAAAACTGGACTTGAGTTTTAGGACACCTCAAGAACATTTTAAAATTTGGCTACTTTAAAAAATCTGTTGCACGTGTAAAATACAAGATTAAAAGTCATACAAAGTATAATTCTAAGAGTTTAGAATGTTTTAAAAAATACAACAAACATTTAAAATCTAAAATTGATCCCTGATCTTTTTGTCTCAGCTAAAAATGACCCTAAGCCTGGAGTGTAAACTTTAGCCTGCACGCCAAACCTGCCTACCTCCTGTTTCTGGAAATAAAAACCAAGGAACACAGCCCATTTATTTTCATATTATTTCTGGTTGCTTTTAAGCCACAATGACAGAGTTAAGTAGTTACAACAAAGACTTTATGACCCCAAAATATTTACTCCCTGGCCCTTCACAGAAGAGTTTACTGTTTCCTGTCCTAAACTAACATATCCAACTTCAAAAGAGAATAAATATTACAATGATGTTCAAGATGAAAGCAGGAAATACTAATTTGTAACCCTTAAACTGTAAACATAGGACATTCCTGACTCATATATTAACTATAAAAGTGGTATTTGTTTCCTAGTGGTAAAAGGAAACTGGACTCTAAATCCAGATACAGGTTAAGTTTTCTGTTTATATTCTTAGCTCCATCTATTCTGTCCCCCTCTAAGAATCAGCTTTCCCAGTCAAACTAATCACTGCCTCAAACCCAACTCTCTATTATAAATTTTTGCTTCCCATAGTTATAACACTGTTTCAAGGTTTTCCATTCCCTACAATGTTGGAAATTTCCTGTATCTGAAGTTCCCTCTCTGTGGTGAATCATGATAATAATATGCTCTGAATAATTTGTTTGCTGCAGTATAGCAATGTGGTAGCCAGGATCTAAACTGTTCCAAAAAGTTGAGACTATATAAGCCAAGTCTGAGAGTACCCAAAGGGATAGATATGCTAGCTGCAGCTGTCTTCAAAACAATTGAGAGACATAATTTTGGTTTTATAAGGTAAGTAAATATGACTAATAAACTTAAGACTCTTGCATAAGGTCCTACTTTATACTTACAGGCACCCTCATGGGGGACTGAGAGGTGAAATCCTGCCAAACTTGTTGGACATTCAGAAACTTTACTCATAACACAATTTTGCTGTTTAGAACTCTTCTGGATCCCACCAAAGAGGCACTTCCCTCTGGTTAAGAACTCAAATGAAATTTGTTTTCATCCATGTGTGGGACTGAATTCAGCCAAGGAACTAAAGTAACTGGGTTAAGAGGCAGACATGCTTGGCTGGCTTTATATCCCATAGCTATGAAATGATAACAAATAACTGGAAAGCTGGGAGCAACTAAAATAATACCCAACTGATAACTAACAAACTTTAGTTGGTGCCATAAATTTATTAGAACCAATACATCAGAAACAAGATGATGTAGGTATCAAGGGACAATATTATTAATACCTTATTGGCTGAGGGTGGAAGTCATATTAATTTTTAGCAAGCACAGGAAAATAATATAAGCTAATATTATGTATTAAAAGTATGATAGAAGAACTGAGAACAGGTAAAATGAACCCTCCTTCTTTGTGTACCTACAATCTTCTTTTTATGCCTATCATTTTATTGTATTCATTTTATTTTTGGGACCGAGTCTCAGTCTGTCACCCAGGCTGGAGTGCAGTGGCGCGATCTTGGCTAACTGCAACCTCCGCCTCCTAGGTTCAAGAGATTCTCCTTCCTCAGCCTTCCTAGTAGCTGGTATTACAGGCGCCCACCACCATGCTTCACTAATTTTGTTTTTTAGTAGAGACGGGGTTTCGCCATATTGATCAGGCTGGTCTTGAACTCCTGGCCTCAGGTGATCTGCCTGCCTCAGCCTCTCAAAGTGCTGCAATTACAGGCATGAGCCACCGTGCCAGGCCGGCTATCATCTTAAAGCAGTTAATAGAAATATGCGTCAATAAACACATGTTCTTCTGTCTAAACTCCCATCTTGACTCTGTCCATTCTGTCTCATCTTCTTTCTTCTTCCTCTGTTAGTACTCAATTTTAAGAGAATCTTCTTAAAAGCTGTGAAGCCTGATGGAGCCAGCTATCATAATGTAGTACATATCTACGTTGTAATTAAGTTTCATTGAAATTATATTTTGATACTATTTTATTTTAGTCTGTCATGAATTTTGACTGACTTCGTAATAGCATTTTTGCTATTATATAAGTGATATAGGCTTATTATGAAATTTTTAAAGATTCTGATGGAGAAATAAAAATTACCTGTAATTTCTCCCACCTAGACATCAAGACACAACTGTTTTTAACACATGCTCTTTCAGATATGTATATCCATTAAATATTTTGTATCCTATAATTCATTTTTAAAATATTTCAGTAATATATTTTAATGTCAGCATTTTGTTTTTACATGGTCATTTAATGAATATATAATAATGTATGATATTCAATCCTTGTTATTTATATTTTTTCTAAATGTTTCTATATAAACAGTATTATGAAGAGCACCCACAATTACTTCTTTAGGCTAAATATCTATAAGTGTAATTATTCTATGTGGGTCAAGGGATACAGTCTAAATATCTAGACCCATATTAATCTTTGGAATTATATTGTCAAATTATCTTCTAGTAAGGCTGTACTAGTCTTCATTCCTAGTTCAGTATATGAGAGAGAGGTCTGAAAGATGAGTAGGACCTTCCAGATGGAAACACTATTATAATCACATTGTACTAAAATAATATACTTAAGTCAGCAACTTTTTTTCTTCTAGCTTAGAATAATGAGATCTACATTCACCCAGGCAGCACTATAACACCAAGATACACAAAAAGAGTGTATTAAATGTAATACAAGAATAGACAAAATAGTTAAAGTAGCCACCATCTGTTTGACACTGACTAGAGTGAAACAGTCAGCTGACAGAGAAGAAACCAGTCCTTTACCTCAATGCTGTCCTTCTCTTCCATATCTTGTTTTTTGATTCACTTTTTTAACAGGCATTTGCCAGCCTTCTGGGTGCCTCCAGATGCTCTCTGGGGCCTGGACCAACAGTCATGGCTGTTCATTCTTTCATCAGCCCATGGCATTTTAACCCAGGACTGGTATTGAAGTAAGAATGAGGAGACCTAGGTAATTTTGTCGACCTATGGGCAATTAACTTTGTTTCTTCTTCTTCAAATGGAGGATGAGGGTGGGAGGTCTTATTAACTGACATCTCAATTTCCTTCTATTTCCAGCTTTCTATGATTGTTTCAGAAAAGGAATGGAGAAAAAACTCAAAACACCGAAAACTTTGTGAGTTTCTATAAAATTATCTGAATTGTTTTTTCTCTCTCTTTTATAAAAGTTTCAAATAAAATTAGAAATTATTAAGATTCTACCATGCCAAATAAGAAAAACTCCATAAAGCTAAAGCACAGGTTTTCCCCAGTATCAAAGCACAGAAAAATAATCAGTTGGATTCCAAATTTTAAACCTCTACTTCCGAAAGATAATTTACTTTGATTTTCTGAGTTTGTGCATATTATTTTTTGCCAACTTTCAAAAAACAGGAAACAAATTAGTTCAGGAAAATACACCATTGAATAATATGAGACTTCCCAGAGCAAAGTCTGAAAATAAGTGAAAACTTAATGAACTGTCCAAAAAGACATGTAATTTAGTTGACGAAAATAATAATAATTATTAAAAACTATAAAGTTGTCTGGACTCTTGCTGCTATAAAAACATATTTTTGGGGAGGCTGAGGCAGAGAATTGTTTGAACCCAGGAGGCAGAGGTTGCAGTGAGCTGGTATCACACCACTGCACTCCAGCCTGGGTGAGAGTGAGACTCCCATCCCAAAAACAAACAAACAAAAACATATTTTTAAACAGATACTATACATTTTACAAAGTGTCCCCTAATGCCATTTGCTTATATTAAAATATAAAAGTTATCCATAATCTATTTTTATATCAAAATATAAAACAGAAATAGCCCATTGCATCCCTAAACTCCTTGACTTAAGGGATTCTCCTGTGAGAATCATGCCTTCTGAGTAGCTGTGACTACAGGCATGAGTCATTGAACCTAGCTCTCCCTGGGTACATAAAAATAGAAATGTACATGTGATTTTTGTTGTTTACAATTTTTTTTTTCACATTTTAACACCATCTGTTCTAATCCAAAGACAAGATTTTTTTTCTTTTTTCACTAATTATAACTATTTCTTTCCTTAATCAACATATACAATCACTCCAAAAATTTTATATAATAGACATTAAATTAGTTATCATCTCTGAATAAAATTTACCTGTAATCTTTATATCACAATAGAACATCTCTCTCCAATCTTTTTCTTGGAAAAGACTAAGTGTATATTCTGAAGGAGTACCTAGAATATTGGGGAATCAGAAGTTCACTTTTGTTGCTTTTTCACATTTATTATACATGACAAGCAACTCATCACTGTTCAGTGCTATCTACAGAATTTCAGAAGGTACTGGCAAAAGCATATTTTATTTACAAATGTAAATTTTTTAAAGCATATAAAACAAAAATTATGCGTAAAACTAAAATGTACAAAATTCCTTAAGTTTCTTATATCTCCCGCTTGAAAGACTTCTAATTGGAAATGAGACAATTTTTAACATGAGATACTGATTCAAGACAATGCTAATTGCATGATTTAAGTGTACATAATGCCTTTTGTTTTCCCTATGATGTTGCAGCCAAAAAAGCTCAGCAGCCTCATAAAATATCACTTGAGAGGGCCATCATAATAAACAGATTCACCAAAGAATTAGTCAATCAGAGCAGTTTTTAAAATTTGTTTTACTTACTCTTTTGTTGCTATACTAGGAATTTTAGATCCTTTCTATTTCTGATGGACCTTAACAACAAGCATCAGTGGTCACATTTGTTGAGCAAAATGCTTTCAACTGATCCTTATTAAAGCCCAGGGAGAGCTAGGTTCAATGACTCATGCCTGTAGTCACAGCTACTCAGAAGGCATGATTCTCACAGGAGAATCCCTTAAGTCAAGGAGTTTAGGGATGCAATGGGCTATATTCACACAACTGCATTCCAGCATGGGTAACAGAGCAAGACTTCATCTCAAAACAAAACAAAACAACATGAAACACCTGGAAAGACAGAGAAAATAGATATTCCCATTTAATACATAGTAAAACTAAGGCTCTGAAAAACTGAGTGATTTGTGCAAGAACTTACTTTTAGAAAGTAAGAAGGATATGTAGGAATACAAGTCAGACTCTAAATCAAGTATTTATAGCTAGTCTACATATACTGACATAATCCCTTAATTTTGATATCACTTATGACAGAATTTATCATGCTGGACAGATCTGGGATGCTATACCTGAAGACTAATGAAGTCTGAAGTTCCACAGAGGCCCTTTACCCTCAAACCATTATATACACAAAACATTCGTAAAATGAACATCCTTTAAATAGATTGTCTAACTTGAGTCTGGCATTTGTACCTTAATTTTTAGGGCTTACTACAATTATCAACAGAATTAAAACTGGGCACTGCCTATTCAAGTATTCGTCTCTCTAGTGTCTAGATGCCTGCCAATTAAACCCCACAAGAAAAGCTGTCTAAGGAAGGCTTTCTATAAATAGCAACATCATCTTTCCTCTGACTCCTATATTATCCCATTCCCACATTGCTATAAAGAACTACCTGAGACTGGATAGTTTATAAAGAAAAA
The DNA here is from genome assembly GCF_007565055.1 of Rhinopithecus roxellana. NCBI lineage: Eukaryota > Metazoa > Chordata > Mammalia > Primates > Cercopithecidae > Rhinopithecus > Rhinopithecus roxellana. The sequence goes on along the minus strand of NC_044552.1, from coordinate 136,320,897 downwards.
GGGTTTAATTGACTTACAGTTCTTCAGGCTGTACAGGAGGCATGGCTGGGGAGGCCTCAGGAAACTTACAGTCATGGCAGAAGGCAAAGGGGAAGCAAGCACATCTTACTATGGTAGAGAAGACAGTGAAGGGTGATGTGCTATACACTTGTAAACAACCAGATCTTATGAGAACTCACACACTATCACACGAACCACAAGGGAGAAATCTGTACCCATGATCCAATCACCTCCCACCAGGTCCCTCACACAAGATTGTGAATAAAATTCGACATGGGATTTGGGTGGGGACACAAAGCCAAACAATATCAACTCCTAAGTTTATATTATCTGTCTTTCCCATCACTGGATACAACTTACTTTATAGGTTAATATGCTTTCATGATATGAATCCCTGAGTGTCAAGTATTTACAAGTTACTACTAAAAATTGTGAGGTTCCAATTATTAGTGTGATTTTCTTCATGAACAAGTTCCTAGATGTGGCCTATAAGTGGGGCAGCACACCAATACTTGTTTTATCTCAAAAGAAAAGGTATCAGTTTATTTAAAAAAAAAAAAACTGTATACCAACCACAAACCCAAAAGTATGATGAATTTCAATCAAAATTCTAGAAGTAATTACTAAAGAAGTAAGAAGTAGTTGTTTTTAGGTTTCAGCACTAGATTTATTAAGGTGATAATTCCATTGATCAGCAAAATTTAACAAATGTCATATACTGAACTTTAGGTTAGACATCTGATCTAGCCTCTTATGGTATACTTATAACAAAAATGAGGAAACATGGAATATGTAATTTTGACAGAATATCACAAAAAGTCCTGGTCAACGAGTCTGGATCAATCTAAAAAATGTTTTCTTAAAATATATGAGATATCCATCTTTCTACAGCTGCATTGATAGGAGTAGCATCTAAAATAAAGGATGTGAGAGGAAAAAAAAGTGATATTGGCCAGAACACTGACTAGAGACACCTGGCACTCATCCCCCCTTCCCTACCACCACATACACCAAAAAAGAAACAAGGAAGATCAACAAATAAACAGCTATCATTTTACTGGAGTGTTGAAGGAAAGGAGTTGGAATACAGCGAATTAGTGGAGATGCACCTGTGATGACTGGAAGCCCACAAGGGCGGGATGGAGGTACCTGTCACTACAGCTGGATCTCTCCCACCTGGATCAGCCCAGAGTCATGGGGGACTTGCCCTTGTGGGGAAAAGGTAAGCAATAGAACCCCACCAGCTCCCACTGCCACTGCAAAGACCTACAGTTCTTACTACAGGAGAATCTTGGAGTCCTTGCAAGTCCTGAACCTTGTTTTGAGAGCTGCTATGAATTCATGCAGCTGCTTCACTCCAGATTAGGAGCACAAGGTATGCATTTCCCACATTCCACCCACCCCCTATAAGCCAAGCTGCTGCAGCACAGCATTATCTTGAGACCAGACCCCCTTCTGGAGTATGCCGTGTTCTGGGGGCCAATAGCAACTGCACCTCTCCTTCCCTGGGACCAGAACCAACTGTGACTCTGGTCCTGCACAGCAGGCAAAGCAATCTCTGCTGCCTGCACTTTCAGCTAGAGGAACAATCTAGCAGTCCCACCTAGGGCGAGCCTATCCTTGAGCAGACCCAAGCACTACATGAGGACCTCCCCAAAACTGGAGAGATCCTTGAGCTACTGAGCAGCTGACACATCCCTGGATTGGCAGAATGGCTATATACCTGTATCCAGTGCCTGAAAAACAGCTCCATGGTTCCCTCACACCCTGCAGACATACCCTAGTTCTGTGCAATGGCCCCATACTCATGCTTAGGGCCTGAGAAAGAGCCCATGGGCCATCTCAGGCAGACATGCTCCCAGGTCAGCTGAAAAGCCATAACCCTGAATCTCTGACCTGAGAAACAGCCCTGTGGCCACAACCCCAGTTAGTCAGACCTCAAGTTAGCCAACCCAATGTGTGCATGCATGCAACTCTCAACCTGAAAAATAGCCCACTCAGTGTACTCCAGCAAAACTGTGCCATTGCCACCTCAAACTTTCACAGTCTAGGACACTGATACACTTGCAAATGCCACTAGCATAGATTGCAGCTGAGGAAACTACACAGAGATGACATTATTATATACACCTAGAACTAAAGCCAATGCACACTTCACTCAAATGACACCCCAAGATCCGTCTGTATGAATAAGTCTTTCCTTACAAGACCTACTCTATAAAATTAGAAGAGGTCACTTTTCCACCAGATGCATAGAAATCAATGTAGGGACACATAAAACATGAAAAAATAAGGAAAAGAAAAACATGATAACCCCAAAGGAACGCAGTAGTTCGCCGGTAATAGGCCCCAATCATAAGGAAATATACAAAATGCCAGAAAAATAATTCAAAATAATAGTTTTAAGGACACTCCATGAGATACAGGAGGATACAAATAGACAATTCAACAAAATCAGGAAAATAATGCATTGTTTGAATTAGAAATTCAACAAAGACATAGATATTATTTAAAAAGGAACCAAACAGAAATTCTAACACTGAATAACTCACTGAATGAAATAAAATACAATCAAAGGCTTCAACAACAGACTAGAGAGATCAAGCAGAAAACAGAATTTCTGAACTTCAAGACAGGTCTTTTGAAATAAACAGGCAGAAAAAAAAGATTAAAAAAAATGAAGAAAGCCCACAGGATTTATGGAACACCATAAAGTGAACAAGTGTTCACAAATATGAATATTCCAAAAAGAGAAGGGAAAAGCTGTAGCAAACATTCAATAAAATAATAGCTGGAAATGTCCCAATTAGAAAGAGATGGACATCCAGATCCAGGAAGCTCAAAAGTCCCAAATAGATTCAACTGAAATGGGTCGTCTCTGAGGCACATTATAGTCAAATTATCAAAAGTCAGACAAACAGAGAATGTTTACAACAATAAAAGTGTCAAGTGGCATAAAAGGGAATCCCTTTTCATCATTAGATGAACAGTAGAATTTGCAGGAATAGATATTCTTATGTGAAACAAAAGAGACTTAAAATCCAAAGCTATAAAAAGAGACACAGACATTATCTAATAATAAACATATAAATTCAGCAAGAGAATGTAACAATTGTAAACATATATGTACCCAATACCAGAGCACCCATATCTATACAACAAATATTATTAGATGTAAAGGGAGAGATAGACCCCTATATAACATTGGGAACTGCAGCATCCCACTCTCGGCATTGGACAGGTAATCTAGGCAGATCATCTATGGCACAGATTTAAACTGTGCCATAGACCAAATATACCTAACAGACATTTATGGAACATTTTACACAACAGCTGCAAAATACACATTTTTTTATTAGTACAATGGAATATTTTCCAGGATTGACAATATATGAGAATGCAAAATAAAACTCAAAAATATTTTTAAATCAAAATCATATCAAGTACCTCATCTGCCCAAAACGGAAGAAACTAGAAATAAAAAAAAAGGGGAACATTTGAAACTATAGAAATACAAGAAAATTAAACAATATGCTCTTGAGTTACCAATGCGTGAAGGGAGAAATTAAGAAGGAAAAACAATTCCTTAAAATAAATGAGAATAGAAACAAAACATACCAAGACCTATTGGACACAGCAAAATCAATATTAAGAAGCAATTTATAGCAATAAACATCTACATAAAAAAATAGAAAGATTTCAAATAAATAACCTAACAATGCATCTCAAGGAACTAAAACATCAAGAACAAGCTAAACACAAAATTATTAGAAGAAAAAAATAGCAGAAATAAAATTGAAACAAAATATTAGCAAAACAAAAAGTTTTCTTGAAACAAAATTGACAAACCCACAGCTTGATTAAGAAAAAAAAGAGAAGACCCAAATAAAGTCAGAAATTAAAAAGGAAATGTCACAATAGATACCAGAAAAATACAAAGGATCACTAGTGACTGCAATAATTTACATTCCTGCCAACAGTGTACGAAAGTCTCCTTTACTCTTCAGGCTTGCCAGCATTCATTATTGCCTGTCCTTAGGATAAACGCCATTTTAACTTGCGTAATACATCTTGTAGTTTTGATTAGCATTTTTCTGATGACTAGTGATGTTGGGAATTTTTTGGTATACCTGTTGGCCTTTGTATGTCCTCTTTTGAGAAATGTTTATTCAGATCTTTTGCCCGTTTTAAAATTGTATTTTTTTCTTTTGAGTTGTTTAAACTATACTGATTATTAATCTCTTATCAGGTGGATAGTTTGCAAATATTTTCTCCCATTCTGTGGGTTGTCTCTTCACTTTGTTGATCGTTTCCTTTGTAGTGCAAAAGTTTTTTGGCTTGATATGATTTTATTTGGCATGACTGAGTTGAATCTGTAGATTGCTTTGGGAAGTATGAACATTTAGAACTACAACAAGATCCAGTAATTCCACTACTGGAAATTTATCTAAAGGAAAGGGATTCAGTCCATCGAAGAGACATCTGTACTCTCATGTTTATTGCTGCAGTATTCACAATAACCATGATATGGAATCAACCTAAATGTTGAACAACACATGGATGGTTAAAGAAAATGTGGTATGTATACACAATGGAATGCGATTCAGTCAGAAAAAAAAAATGAAATCCTGTCATTCACAGTGACATAGATGAAACTTGAGGACATTATGTTAAGCAAAATAAGCCAGAAAGAGAAAATTAAACACTATGTAGTCTCACTTATATGTGGAAGCTGAAAAAATTTGATCTTATGAAAGTAAAAAGTAGAACAGAGGATGCTAGCAGCTGAGAAAGGAGGGCATAGGGAGAGATTTATTAAAGGATAAAAAATCAGCAGATAGTAGAAATAAATTCCAGTGTTCTGTAGCACTATTGGATAACTACAGTTAATAATTTATAGCTTCAAATAGTTAGAAGGAGTCAATTAGATGTTCTCAACACAAAATAATGATAAATATTTGAGATTATGGGTAAGCTAATTACACTGATTTAATGATATGTATCAAAACATCACAAAAGCCCTTATAAATAGGTACAATTATAATAGGTCAATAAAAAATTAACATTAAAAAATGTGAGAATTAAATTATCCTAAGACTTGCTATAAAAGATTGCATTTAGCTATAGGATGCCGATGAGTAATTGTCCAGGATGTTGGAGGTACTTAAGATAGTTATTTAGATATAAGCTGTTTAACTGCTTTAAAAGCATAGTATATAAAGATTTAAACAATGTTCTTTGGTTGATGATGGAATCTTTATTTTTCGTAAGGTTAAATCTCTGAATCTTAATTAATCTCTGATTTTATTATTGTGTTTGAAGATTGATAAGCCATTTTCGGTATACAAAGTGTAGTAAAACAGTTATAAAACAGCTTTGAAGTCAAACATGGGTTCAGATATCGACCCCTCCACTTACTGATCTTGCTCAATGTATTTAATGTCCCTGAAACTTGTTCTACAATGTAAAAAATAGGAACACATAATAACATTCCTTTGATACAACTAATATGAAAATTACAAATATGGTATATTTAAGGTATTTAGTAGAGTGCTTTAGACATAGCAAATCCTTGATAAATGATACTCATTATCATAGTAATACAAAAATTAAATTTACCTACAAGAGCTATTTAGAGAGATAATAAATAATAAATAACATCAGGAAAATGCCCTACTTCAATTGTAATCACAGATGTTTAATGCTATTTTTATTAGAAAATAACTGTACTTTTTATTAACTGTTTTAATGAGGTAAAAATAAATGCCAAAACATAATCATGTTGGATTCTTACAAGGCATAAATAATCTTTATTGTCTACGAAGAAAAGGACAGAGAAGCAAAGAGACTTCAAATTTTAAACTGTTAACTATGTTTAAAAATATTTTTATGCTTTCCTAGAAAGTGAAAAATAATTATACTCTTTATTTTTTGACATACTTGTTAAACCTCTGGATACAATATAGTTTTGTTAGTAATCAAAACTGAGAAAAGTTCAAGTATCATAAATGAAATCCTACTATCAAATCTCCTGTAAGTCATACCATGTCCTTATAAAACAAGAAAAATGATGCTAAAATCTGAAAAATTTGCAAGTCACAGGACTTGGGAATTTTTTTAAGTCATTCGAGCTAATAATATATTAATTGTTTTATGGACCAAATAATGTATAATTTTATGTCTTGAAAATAATCAAGTCAGTGTAATGTTGTATGCATAATTTGAATTGGAAAAATTTAGTTATCTTACAAGGAGGCTTGTCATCAATGAATTATAATACCTGCAAAGCTCATTGTTATAGCAAATCTATGTGAGATCTACCTATCTATCTATCTATCTATCTATCTATCTATCTATCTATCTATCTATCTATCTATCCATCCATCCATCCATCCATCCATCCATCCATCCATCCATCCATCCATCTATCCATCCATCTATCTGTCTGTCTACCTACCTACCTACCTACATACTTAACTCGGGATGCTATAACAAAGTACTGTAGACTGAAAGCTTGTAAAAACAATAGAAATTTATTGGTCACTGTTCTGGAGACTGGAAGTCCAAGACCAGGATACTAACATGATAGGGATCTGGTGAGGACCCCCTTCCAGGTTGTAAACTACCAACTTCTCATTATATCCTCACAGAGTGGCAAAGGGAGAGGGTTAGTACTCTTCCTATTCTTTTATGAACACTAATTCCATCTTAGGGGCTCCACCTTCATGATCTAATTCCCTCTCAAAGACCTCACTTTCTACTACTACCTTACTAGGGGCTCAGATTTCAACATGTGAATTTAGGGGTGACAGAATCATGTAATTAATAACAGGTAGTTAAAATTTTTTAATTAGTAATGAATTTATTTCTTCCTAAATGGTACAGAAAATGCTAACCAAAACTAATTGTTGTAGTCATCTTAAAAAGCCATAGAATATAGAAAGAACACTGAATTTAGAATTAGGTTTAAGTTCAATTTTAGTTTAGTACCCTAAGACCTGGAAAAATCATTTACAAAATTTGAAATTTATTTTCATCTTATGAAATGTGGAAATAGTATTTATTTTACAAATTTATTGTGGAGACTAAATAAAATGAGATTAAAGTACTTTGAATATGAATATGATACAAGTGACTTATAATTGGGGTCTTCTATTGAAAACTCAAAGGTAGTTACCTTCTTCCAAAAAAATTTACAAAAGGCAGTTCATCTAAACAGAGAAAATAATAATAAATAGGCTAGCCTATGATTCTCCACAGCAACATACAATGCCAAAAGACATGTGGAAATGGCTAGATTCTGAGTGAAAGAAATTATGACTCAAAATGTTATAACCAGACACTATGGTAATTATTCATAATACAATGAATAGGCATTCTCAAAGGCTAAGTAATTTGAAGAATTCGTCAACTAGTAAAATGTCGTTTTAAAAACCTACATTAAAAAATCAAGTTAATAAAAATCAAAGATAAATAAATGGGAGGGAAAAGCCATCGCAGAATGAATGGATACGTTATAGATCAATTTGAACATGCAAATAAACAGTTATAGGAATTATAGTTACAAATGGAATGCAAATGTTTAGTATCTTAACAGTGTAAAACTATCAATCAACATAACTTAAAATATCAAGACATGGGAAACATGAATGTGAGTTATTTTATATCATATATTAATCAGTTCATTAAAAATTTTAAAGATGGTGTTTAAAAACATAATTACTGAAAATAGTTTTATTGATATTTTCTAATATTACAAGTATCTTTAAGACATAACTACCATTTTAGAGAGAATATATTTATATGTTCAATATTTCCTTAAGTCTTACTTTGAGATTTTCCCTTCTGTAAAACTAAATTTAACATATTTTAAAATACATGAACTTTAAAAGATGATTCTTCTGAATTTTGAAGTTTGGCCAAGTTATTAACCCAAAACAAACACGTTGTTTCTTAATATTTGATGAAAAATGACTTACAAGACAACACTTTAAAACCATTGTTTTGTTGTGAAGAAAACTCCAAGATAGATTCAGGCTGAAAAAAGTATTGCTTATGTTGAATCCAATGTATTGAGTAAAATCAATACCACATTAGTTTTAGAATAGATATGACCAGTGCTAACTTTTCTTTACATAACCATTGTTCATCAGTAGTACTGATTATTTTCAGTAGCAACCCTGAATTGTGATAACAGTGTTTCATTGATTTTTACACTTTTATTTAGACAATTATTTATAATTGCATTACAGAAATAAACACTTTTGCACTACCTACATATGTAAGTATGTTAAAATAAGTTCATGATATAAGACACCCTAGAGAAATGTTCTCCCTTTTTAAAAGCATACCTGGAGCCGGGTGTGGTGGCTAACGCCTGTAGTCCCAGCACTTTGGGAAGCCAAGACCGGCAGATCACCTAAGGTCGGGAGTGATCTCGACCTTACCAGCATGGCCAACACAGCTAAACCCCATCTCTACTAAAAGTTCAAAAATTAGCCAGGCGTGGTGGCTCACGCCTGTAACCCCAGCTACTCAAGAGACCAACGCAGGAGAATTGCTTGAATCTGAGAGACAGAGGTTGCAGTGACCTGACATCGTGCCACGGCACTCCAGCCTGGGCTACAGAGCAAGACCCTTGTTTCAAAAGGAAAGAAAAAAAAAAAGAAAAGGATATCTGGTTTTGGTACTTGGGAATGTTAGATGGGTGCATTTATTTAATAACAATTGATTATAATTTATTCATCACATTTATGATAGAAATATATCTTTAATCAATAATATGTTTTGAAATAGCCCGTGTTAATATAAATGTAATATATTATTTATTTTCATATAATCTGATAAGGCTATATCTCCACATTGGCCTAAATTAGAAAGACATTCTAGTAGATTGCATATTATACCAAACTGAGGTGTTTTTGTTTTTTTTTGAGACAGGATTTCCCTCTGTTGTCCAGGCTGAAGTACTATGGCAGGATCTAGGCTCACTGCAACCTCCACCTCCCAGGTTCAAGCATCCTCATGCCTCAGCCTTCTGAGTAGCTGGGACTACAGGTGCCCACCACCACGCCCAGCTAATTTTTGTATTTTTAGTAGAGGTGGGACTTCACCATGTTGGCCACGCTGGTCTCTAACTCCTAACCTCAAGTGATCCACCCACTTTGGTCTCCCAACATGCTGTGATTACAGGCATGAGCTACCATACGCGCTCTAAACTGAGTATTTTTGTTTTGTTTTGTTTTGTTTTGTTTCGTTTTTCTAATAAAAAAAAAATATCCCCCCCTCCCACCCCCCCCAGCTCCGCCGCCTCCGCCGCCTCTCGCCTCTCGCCACTCCGCCGCCTCCGCCTCCTAAACTGAGTATTTTTAAGATCATATAATTGAATCAACTTCAGACATTTGAATATTTCATGCTCCTTTTTGGTTTGCCTATTGTTTTTGTCTCACAATTTAATTTGTAATATTCTACTCATGTTAAAGAAAAAACAGTTTAGTTTTATTATGTATGAAACAGATCAATGAAATAGAGCTTAGAAAGAAAGTCAGAATGCCTGATCTCACTTACTTCGAGTGAAATACTTATATTCTTTGAGTATCAATTTATATATCTATAAATTAGGTAAATAATTTTTGCTCATTTTTCCAGGACCAAACAAGGTAAAGCAGATTGATTTTATTAGTACAATTGCTCAATTGTAGTTAAAACCCCAAACTGAAAATCAAAATATTTTAGATTACTCAAAATATAAGTGTTTTTCTCATTATTTACTTTTCCCTAAAATGCTGTCTCATGAGATTTTTGGTCTGTTTTTACCATGTTTCTCCTGCTTCAAAGCTCTTTCATGGAATTCCTTCCAGAATATGAGAAGAAACAGATACAAAATTTACCAATAGAGTTATAGGGCAGATCAAAGCCTCTGATGAATAGTATGCATCTGGTTTCACAGTGATATTTAAGAAGAGAGGATCTGAATCCACACATCATTTACTTGTCTTATTCTTTTGTAATCCTTCCTTGTTTCTGGGTCTGAAAAGAGCAATGATATAGAAAACTAAACAAGAAATAACTTTGAAGCAGAACTCTGTGCACATGAAAAAAAAAAAAAAAGTGGCAGCATTTTTTCCCCAGGCAACGAAAAAAGTCATCTTCTTTTCTATCAAAAATAATCAGAAGGTTAGAATATGGTATGTTTATTCGGGGGAGGGGGTCACCGTAGTTATTAACCACAGTTCTTTGAGGAAAAGTAATTGTATTTTAGAGCAAATGTAAGATATCTCTGGCTGAACAAGAGAGCAAAGCACAAAAGAAACCAATTATACCCCATGTTGTGAAATTACTTTAAATTTCTACCCTTAATCCTTGTTGGTTAAACTCTTGATTAACTGTTCAAAATGTGTTATTACAAGTCTGCAAGAGCTCCTGGGGTCATTAAATCCCTGTAGAATACCTTACTAGCTAAAAAGGCTTGTCTTTCTCTTCTAACAGACGATGTTTGTGTTAGGGGGGAGAGAGGTATTAAAGGAGAATGAAGAGAAAGCACCCTCATCTCAGACCCTATATTGGCCTACAGGCTTCCATATGTACTCCTTTCACCCTCCCACTATAACATTTTCCAGATAATATTAAATAAGTGTTGATGAATGAGTTACTAAATGAAACTGACAGAGCCGCTTTAATGTTCAGAGACTCACCGCAAGCAGAGCAAGGGGGAGGCAAATTCTACCAGATAACCTGGGATGCTCTGGAAATAAAAGACCCAATGAGGCATTGGGCTTCATCTGAAAACTGCCCTGGGAGCTATCCAAGGTACTAACCAGCCTCAGATTAAACCATGCATTCATTCTGATTAGTTTGTCCTTTGAAAGCGGGAAAAAGCCGGGGAGAACGGGTAGATAGAAGGGAGAAATGTTATTCCACCTACTGTAAATTCAAATTCTGCCTTTGAATGTCACAAGTTATGCATACCTGAAAAGTTATTTCATCTCTGTTTCAATTCATTTATCTAGAAATGAACATAACTAGTCTACCTATCCAATAATATCATAAGATGTAGTGAAGATTAAACTGATTCCTGCATGTAAAGCCTTTAACACAGTACCCAGCACAGAATAGGCTCTTCATACACGTTAACTTAATATTAGTAATGTATTAATAATATAATACAAGCACTAATGTGTCTACTCCCAGAACTGAAAATCACGTTTTGTCATGTCAGCCTCATGATTAATGCCTCTCTTTATTACTAGAATGTTAGACTCCAGAGGGACAGAAAGCATTTCACTTCACCCATTACTTTCCCAGTGACTGATTCAAATGTTCTGAGAGTATATTGGTGGTCTCAGTACATACTATATCATATATTCTCAATACATGTCACTACTTATTAGAAGCCCTGTTTAGGTATTCCTGGAGTATAAAATAATATTATAAATACCTGGGCTAATTTTCACAATAAAATGTGTTAGCAATTAAGGTATTTTTCAGCTTTGACTTTAGGGTATCTGATCTTGTAAGTTTGTCTGTGTTTATCAACTATACCCCATCCACAGGCAGCACAGCATAAAACTATGCTGTGCCATTTGTGCCATTTTAATGGTTAGAATCTCTATCCAAACCTCCTTCTGTAACCTCTTTTGACCCCTATGATGGTTATTGATAGTTGTTCTGACCTCAATAACCATCTTTTAGTACGTTGTGCTTCTTCCCCTTCTGCATCTCATGTCCACAATGCTTCCCCAGCTCAAATATTTACTTGTTTTATGGCCGTAATTTTATTTTTATTCTTTTCAAGCCAATCTGAATAAACATGCCAAATACTGAATCTTCCCTGGAAAAGACTGCAACTTTGTGGACCCAGATACAAGTTAACTATCTGACTCCGATCCAACATGAAATCAATGAAAATTTGGAAAATGTGTGTCTGAATAAAGCAAAGTGTACAGACAGGGTGACTTACAATCATTCCAACCTCACTGAATACGAAAGCAACAAAGGAAAGTTTGATGAAAATTGAATGTTAAAGATCTATTTTTATGTATTTCCTAAGAGCCACCTGGATTTTGTGCAATTATACCAATTTCACTGTATTCAAAATATCACATTTTAAGAACAATACCTTTCATACTAAAAAGCTAAGTATGTTTTGTCCTAATCAAAAATTTTCTTATTTCATGGAATGAGCCCCTGAAATGAAGCAACGAGAGGATAATTACTATAAAATCACACACATTGTATATAGAATAATCCTATATAATTGGAGTGATGGGCAGGATGATCTGCTAGGTTTGTCGCCTTACAGATTTTATGACTGTGTAAAACTACATAGGCTGCATAAATGTTTGCTTTTTCCTCTTTAAATGTCGAATTGTTTCTTCTTTCTTCCTCATGGTATGTCAGCCAAAAAAAATAGCTCATTTATGATAATCAGACATGAAGACTGCTTACAAATAAATAGACATACAGCCATAATTGCAGGTTGATTGATTCTGAAGTCTTGCAGAGACCATATACTGTCTTACTAATGACTGTGACAACTATGCATCATTAGAATTGAGGGGCTAAAGAACTCTTCCTACACATGGCATAATTGCACAGGTGTGGTGATTTGCATTTTAGTGGCACAGAAAATTACATTCCTAGAGAAAGAAGACTTTAAGTTTTTAAGTTTTTAAAAGTTGATTGGATTGATTATAGGGACCAGTAGTAAAGGAGGTATGGATGCTATAAATTGTCATCAAAGTTATTAAGAATAACTTAAAATATTCATTCAAACCAATACTTAGTTATATTATAAAGACCAATGTTATCAAAAGTCACATTTATATTCTGTGAATTGCCTCTGCTTCTCAGGTCAATTTTAAGGAGAATAAATATAAAAATAAATGTATCATTTTATAGATTTATTTGGAACTGTGTCCTACTTACTGATGTCATGATACTTTTAGAAAATATACCCTCTTAATATCCCATGTAAGTACAAATGTTCCATCCTTTTCAGTAATGAGGGTAGAGATCATTGGTTTCTAGAATATTAGGAATCTGAGTATTGAAGTAATGGGATAAGATAAGCTATATTAAAATTCACCGTAAAGAAACAGGATGGCTTTCAGGTATAAAGAAGTATTTTATAGTAACAAAATTAATGGCATTTGGGATCGTTAGAAGAACTATTTATCTCAAAATTTGGAAATAAACATAGAACAGAAACAAATATAGTCAGTAAAACAAAATGAACCATGCTTATCTAGCACTGTGTAAGGGTAACCAGTCAATTAAACTCAACTTCTTATACTGAGAGGTTTATGCCTCTTATGGGAATGATTCGTTTACCGCAGCTTAATTGTTTTAGCCATGTGAATTAATCAAATAACTCTCACTCCAATTTCATGCTGTCCAAACAATCTGACGTCTTGAATAGAGATTTCTGAACAGAGATGATATGTAGAGCAGCCAGCATGAGTCTCTTAGTTCATAGTATGTTGTAAATCTCTCGAGGATGGCCATTCCAAGGAAAGCAGCCAGAGTAGCATGGCCTTTCCTGACCTAGCTTCAGAAATCAGTTTCACTTCTACTGAATTCTATTGTTTATAAATGAATCACTAAGGTTAACACAGAATTCTATCTTTATTTTTCCCCATAGCACATATTTATATGTTATTAACTGCTTATTATCTATCTCCCTGTCCTAAAACATAAGCTTCATGAGGGCAAGAATCCTGTTTTATTGTAGTTTATTCACTGATGTATCTTTCACACTCAGCACTGTTCATAATAGGTGCTAATCAATGAATGAATAAATTGCCATGTTTCCCTTGATAGGTATGAAAAGAAACATATTTATAAAAACAGGCAAACTGAATTTTCAAGGCTGGAAGTTTAGTAGCTCAAATTTGTGACTATTAAACTGTTTCACAGAATAATAGATCTATGATATGTTGCAGAAAACAGGGTTCACAGTTAAGTGTGTTTGAGAAACAGTGAATACCGCTTAACCCCTGAAAAAAAAACCACAGATGTCACACACATTCAAGGCTTCTAGAAATCTTAACTGTTTTTTTTTAATGCTAAATTTTGTTCAGCTCACTTTCCCCCCAATATATGACAAAATGCTTCCATAACAGGGTTGTTATTTATCGCCCATGTAGCTAATTTTCTACAGAATGTATTTTAGTCCAACCTTCTCATCCTAATTTAGGAAGAGTTGATTTTTTTTATATATAGGGGCTGGAAGAAGATAAGGGCTCCACTCTCTGGCAGTATCACAACATTTTGAAATGAGGACTCGGAATTCAATCAACTTGCTTAAGGTCACAATAAGAGTTACTGGAAAGCTGAGAACCAAAGACTACTTCTCCTTACTATTAGCAAAATGCTCTTTTCAACACCTTGGGCTTCTCAGATTCTTAGACACCTTGGACTCATCCTGGATGGATGGTTATTCTCTTCCTAAGAACCCCATGAGAGACACAATTTGTAATCTCCTTCAGTAGCCTGTCCCATTATTTATCAAGTCAAATTCAGACTGCAATAGGGTGGGATTCCGTTACAGAGGGAAAGGATTTTATTTGTCTCATTTAAAATGCTCCATTAAAAAAAAATAATTTATGATAAATTCACAAGTACAATTTCCACTTGTTCCTTGGCCAATAGGGTGGTGAAACTTGGAGCAGTGTCTTCAGTATGCACTCAGTTCTTGGCTCCAGATCCAAGTTTAATGACAAGCTGAATCCTTACACTGACAGGACCCTCCCAGTAAGGCTGCCAAGTGTTCGTCATAGTCATGCACATTAGTCGGTCACAGGAATGGAATGTGAAATGGTCAAGAGTGGGGCAGACACTAAGGCAAAAAGTTTTTCAACTCCAAAATGTTGGACACTTAAAATATAACCTCCCTATGTTCTACTGAAATATAAAATATGTAATTAAATCATCAAATTCTGTTTTCATGTCCTCAGTCAAATATTTTAATCATGCTACTCATTTAGGGACACAATTTTATTTATAAAAACATTTTTCTATAGATAGGCATTCATCCATGTACTCCATTATGTTATATAACAAGCAGAATGTTAGAAAGCTACGTATAAAATATTATGTGAAAAAGAGCATAGGCTTTGTATTCCCACAGGTCCAGTTTGGATTCAATATCCACTTCATCAATTGTTGCATAGCCTTCAGCAAGTTACTTAACAAAGCTAAGGTTCTCACATCTGAAAAATGGGGACAGTAAGTAGAATTTCAGTGTATTTTATGAGAACTGAATAAGAAAATTTATTTGAAAGTAGCTGGCACAGTGTCTGGAGTACTGTAGGTTTTCAATAAGTATTCTTTCCTGTCTCTTATATAAAATGAGAATTACATTTTAAGTTCACTGGGGAACTCAAAAATTAAAAGTTTGAGCTTGATCTTCTTATAAACAAAATGGTGTTTTATGTGAATTAATACCCATTTATCTACTTGTTTGGAAATGTCATATTTTAACATGGTCAATTTTTAAAATGGTGAACTATTTTACATTAGGTTACATAAATATTTCTTCTATATTATTTGTTGGCAAAAGCCTAAAAACTAAGCAGACTAATGCATAAATTTTAAAAACTACAAAATAGACTGTCATGTTCTTTATCTGTTTACTAAAATTCCAGTAGTTATACTTCAAGCCTAATATCAGGGGAATTTTATATCTAGATAAACAGATTGATATACCTATATCAAAGAAAGGAGGCACATAATTAAACTTCTACGCAAACAGACTTTGGCAAAAAGTGAGCCAAAGAAAATAATGCACAGCAAGGACAAAATAGACCTGTGACATATCTGTGATAATAGGAAATCTTTGGGATTGGCTAACTGATAAAATTCCAAACTTCTGATGACACATTAAAAAGTTTTACTGATACATGACCCTGCAGTCCACTTAAAGTATCCACAGAAATCTATATATGGGTTTGCCAAAAGATGTACTAGAATATTTACAGCAGCAATATGAATAATAGCATCCATGCAGAAAACTACCTAAATTCTTACTAACAGTTGGGGTGAAAAATTATAATATGGTTATGTAATGGAACACTGTATACAATTAGTAATAAATGATCTATGACTAAGGCAACATTGTGGAATCTCTCAAGCCTAACATTAAGCAAAAGAAACCAGACACAAAAGAATATCTATATGATTCATTTCACATAAAGTTCAAAACATACAGATCTTATTTATTATCATGAGAGTCATTATTCCTTTGGAGTTAGTAACTAGAAGTGGCCTTTTGGGAAGCTGTAATATTCTGTTTCTTGATCAGGGCATGTTCAGTTTGTGAACATTCATTAGCTATATACTGATGAAGTGTCATTTTCCTCAATGTATTTTATACTTTTAGGTTGGTGCAAAAGTAATTGTGGTTTCAGACCGTGAATTTTACATTATTATAACTAGGCTCAAACACATCTTCATTAATCAAAATAGGAACCATCATAATCAACAATTTTTGCCAACGAGAAATGTTTATTTATGCCTGTAGCATAAAAATCTGTGCTTCAGGATTCAACAAACTTTTAGAAAGCATTTTCTGTATGCTGCTAGTTGTGGAAGTGTTTTCCCTGCGAAAAAGTTGTGGAGATGCCTGAAGAAGTGGTAGTCAGTTGGCTAGACGTCAGGTAAATGTGGCAGATGAGGCAAAACTTCACAGCCAAATTCATTCAACTTTTGAAGCATTGGTCGTGCAATGTGTGGCTGGGCATTGTCCTGGAGAAGAACTGGGCCCTTTCTGTTGATCAATGCCGGCTACAGGCATTGCAGTTTTTGGTGCATCTCATCGGTTTGCTGAGCGTACTTCTCAGATGTAATGGTTTCACCTGGATTCAGAAAGCTGTAGTGTATCAGACTGGCAGCAAACCACCAGTCAATGACCATGATCTTTTTTGTGGTGCAAGTTTGGCTTTAGGAAGTGCTTTGGAGCTTCTTCTCAATCCAGTCACTGAGCTGATCATAGCCAGTTGTCATATAAAATCCACTTTTCATCACACATCACAATCCAATTGAGAAATAGTTCACTGTTGTTGCATAAAATGAAAAGACGACACTTTGAAATGATAATTTTTTCCCCAGCTCATGAGACACCCACTTATAGAGCTTTTTCACCCTTCCAGTTTTCTTCAAATGCTGAAAGATGGTAGAATAGTTGACGCTGGGTTCTTTGGCAATTTATTGGGTAGTTGTAAGAGGATCAGCTTCGATGATTGCTCTCAATTGGTTGTTGTCAATTTCTGATGGCTGACTACTATGCTCCTCATCATCAAGTCTTTCATTTCCTTTGCAAAACTTCTTGAATCACTGCTGCACTGTACGTTCATTAGTAGTTCCTGGACCAAATGCATTGTTGATGTTGCGAGTTGTCTCTGCTGCTTTACAACCCATTTTGAACTCAAATAAGAAAATTGCTCAAATTTGCTTTTTGTCTAACATCATTTCCATAGTCTAAAATAAATATAAATTAAACTGCAAGTAGTAAGTCATTAGCAAAAAACAGACAGCAAGAAATGTGTATAAAAATGATGTATAACATAACCACGTTTAAGAATGTATTCCAATATCAAACAGCAAATTTCAACAATTCAAAAACTGCAATTACTTTTGCACCAATCTTGTTGCAAAAATTTTTCTTCACAAAACTAAATGTTTTACAATATTTTCACTAAATTGAATAATTAGTTTTGGCATACCCAAATATTTAAAAATCTGCTTAACATCAAACAGACTCTACAGTAAAACTTTAAATGAAAAAAGAAGGTTTAGCATTCAAGATCATGTTGAAGAAGAAAATATCATGTACTTCAGACTGTCCTTAAACTGTTCTAGAGGATTAATTCAGCCAATTAATCAAACTAATGAAAAGAAAATTTGTAAAACCAATTGGTTGACTGAGTTGAAAATATTTATTCTAGAGTCCTCATGTGATTCCTTTTCTGCTTATTCATCACTAGTAACTGAAGACTCTCAGCTGGAGGCTCCAGCCCTTCTACCACCAAACCCATGAGAATCACACTGACAGATTTTCTCCTGGGTAACAAGAGGGATCTAAAGTTAGCTGGATTCTCCATAGCCAGTGTTTTTTTCTGCAATTCTACATATTTGAGCTTTGCCTCACTTTCTAGTTTGTATTCCAGTAGACCTCTGATATCAACCCTTTAAACTGCAACCAATTTATCTGGGATCCTAAAAACTTGCAAGCTTCTTCTCTTTTAGGAGATGGGTCCTGTCCCCGTCATTTTTGGCTAATGACTGAGGTTTTATTTCAAACTTCTTGAGTTCCTATTGAATCCAAGACAGAACTACCACCCTAATTAGAAGTACTTCATTTGCTGCTAAGCACCTACAAACCGGACTGTACCTTTTACCAGTGTAACTACCACTGATCAGCCTGAGATTGCATTGTGATCTTAAATACCGTAACTTTGCCCTTTACCCATTCTTCCTTGAGTGTCAGTCCTAAGCCAGGCCATTCTTCCAGAATGGTTTATTCCTCTATTCATGATATGTTACCATTTTGTTCCAGGAAGCCGTAGGCAACGCCCATGCAAAATATGATATTTTTAATAAAGCTCATAGTCACTGCCTTTTGGCTATAGACATAACCAAATAAAAATATACCAGTTTACATTGTTTTGAATCTAAGTGACCCAAAGGCATGGAAAATCCTCTAAACAAAAAGGCATTTATGCCTGCCCAAGACTGGAAAATGCAGGCAATGATTGCAGTTCTACATTTCACATCAGTTTTCATAAACATGTATCATCATTACAAGTTAAAATTGAAGTTCACTTGTGCCTCAAACTATAGAAATTACTTTATATCAAATGTTAACCAAACCTGCAAACTATTTTCAAGTAGTAAATAGGAAAAAAATCTTTGACATTTCACACTAAAAATATACTTTCTGGGTGTGTTCAAAGCAAAATAAAATTATTCACCTTAATTTAATCTGGAATTAAATTAATATAGTTACATAATGCAATATGAAAAGACTAAAGTTTTAAAACAAAAATTCAAATGTCTGAATTTCTAAATTATACATCAAAGGATTATCTGCAGCCATAATTACTCTTGCAAAGATCGTATTACGATAAAGTCAAACAAACAATTAAACTTGACTATTTCAGTAAAAACAATCATTTCTGACCTTTTTGCAGTTACTCAGTTATTCAAATCTCCTTATACTTTGAGTTCATTGGCTCCTACTGATTTGAGATTTTCATTACAACATGTCTACCTGGCCTAACCACCACAATGTGGAGTATAGGCAAATCCACTTATTGTGACACAATAAGGTATTGTTTACAGGTTACTTAAGACAGTGATCCAAAAAGCAGACAATGGAGGAACATGTAAAGATATACTAGTTGGGTGCAGTTGGGAAGAACTCTAGATAATGTCAAAATGATCAAAATGATCTGCTTCAAGGTTTAAATGATTGCTTCATGCTTTAAACAGCTGCAGGGTTGAATAAGTGGCTGCATTTCTGAAATTTAGAATCTGAGCATAGACAACAGATTTTGGCACAATGGAGTGTTGTCAGTAATTTCTGTAATTATAGGATAATCTTGCTAAGCTGTCATGCCTAGAGCTTTGAATTGGAAAAAGGCAAATTTCCCAGTGCAGTGGACATGATTTCTCTGACAGAAATGTAAGGAAAACTATATGCATTTGTAAAATTGTAAATATTTGACAAAGGTACGCTCAAATATGATGTTTCTGGTTTATTCTGTTTAATAGAGAAACTTGACAATAAAAAATGTAACTCTACAATATTTCATCTCTTATTCAGCATTCATAATAACTAGTGCTAACGATGATTGGGATTAATTTAAAATGAAGGACATGCTTTTTTCTGATCTATTTATTTCAATTACTTTATATACTGGGTAATGTGCAACAAAGTCAAGGTTCCAATTATTTAAAGCTGGTTTAGTTTTATTCTAATGCACTGCCTTAGTACTTTTATATTTTTTAGCTTACTGTTTTATTTTATATTTTAATTAAAAAAAGAAGCTATTGGGGACTCTGCAGACAATGGTCTCCAGAATTTTAGAAATATTTATTTCCCATTTCCAAAGATTTCAACATTTGACACAGATGAGGTTTCTTGTTTTCAAGATTTTCTTTTAGTATTTTTTTCTTCTTTCTTTAATACACTTTTAGGTATTAAAATACTGTTTTAAATATTTGGCAAATACAAACTAATATATATATGATGATATATAATGCTATAAAGCATATATACAAAATACAAAATTGTGTATATATGTATGGTATATAGCATGACGTTTTGATACATGTATACATTGTGAAATGGCTAAATCAATTACTTTTATATTAATTCAGCTCTGAATCTTAATATCCCATTGACTCATACAGGTGTCTTAGGTAACGTTTACTTTTTTGTTAATTTAGTTATAGTATCTATATTTATAGTTATAAATGTTCCAATTTTCTTTAAAACATTTATACACAAAAACTTATAATATTAATTTAAAAATTTTATAAAGAAACCGAGGTAGAAGGCAGAATAGATGAGATAGTATATTAAACAAACAAACCAAAAAGGACAGTGTGAGAGAAAGGTTTCTAGAATCAAGAATATTCTTTCTTATGCCCTGATTATTTGTTACAATGTAGAATTCAGAACTGATCAGAGCTACAAGATCCAATTGGATCAGAAAGTCAAGAGTGAAGGGAAATAAACAAAAATAACCATTAATACAGTTCTCAAGAAGTAAAATGTGTAAGATTCTTGGACTATTTTATTTTTTCCTCTATTTCAATATAAGCTGTAAGTATAATAGTGGATTAATTAAGACTTAATTATAACTCTTTATATACTGTTGCTCACTGAGGGCTTCAGTTTTAAGTATAAATATAGTAAGTTAAGATGTCTTATCTCCTTATTTTGTAGATGAAGATTTCCAGTTAACTGGGGAAAAACCTTACTTGTCATAAAATATAGTAAATTAGCATAAGAACTAGAATTGGAATTCAGAGTTCTCATTCTTTGTTTAGGATACGTTTCAATATCTCAAATTATCCCCAAAAGTTATCTTAGTTAGAACTGATAGTCACTGAAATTATTAAGTTCTTACATAGACTCATATCTACTTTACTTTATTCATTTGTATATGTTTAATATCTATTGTGAGATTATTCCTAAAATGTGGATAGTTTTGAGGAATTAAATTCTACATTTATAACAATTCTTCTACCCCAACGTTAATAAACAGTTAACAACAAAGCCAAATTTTATTTTGCTCCAAGGAAAATAGTCTTTATTAAAAAACATCAATATTTACACTTAAAAATTATCTAAGTTCAAAATTTCCTACTAAGTCAACTGAATCCTAAAACATCACAATCAGAATGAATTAAAATAAGACTTTTTTAATATAATGGATTTGTATAACTCTACATTTCATTGGCTTCATTAAAAATAGTTTTGTAATTTTTTTTTTAAGTTCACAATTCAAGATTTTGTTCTAAATGAAAGAAATAGTGTTCTATTAATACTTCCTCACATTTCTGGTTGATTTGGAATATGTTTTGCATATTTCAGTTTTTGAGTTTTTAAGAAATATAAATGCAAAAAAAAAAGAGCTTTGTCTACCTTTTTTACCTTCACTTTTATCTCTCCCTCTGGAAAGTTTCTCTCTGGTTGCAGAGAAAGCATGCACAATATAGATTGCGTTTTCTTATTAAATGAATGTGACTATTCATCAATTGAGAAAGATATAAAAGAACTCTAATTTATAGCGCATAGAATTTGAGATTTCCACATAGTAAATATGAATCAAAAACTAGACATCAGAGTGGGGGCGAAGTAAGATGGTGGAATAGAAATATCCAGTAATCATCTCCCCACAGAAACATTAAATTGAACAACTATCTACATACAAAAATACCTAAACAAGAGCTAAGTAAACCAGTAAAAAATTATTGTACCTGATTATAGCATAATAAGAAAATACACATTGCAGAGAATAGGAAGGACAGTTTTACATTACATTTGTCACCCCTCACCTTCCCCAAAGCTAACGAAACTAAGTGAGAGATTGTAGTACCTGGATGAAGCATAACAATAAGAAAAGGACTTAAAAGCTGTTAGAACTACCAAGAGAATGAAACAAGGTAGCCTGTTAAAACTTGTGTATACAAATTAGTGGGTTTAATACATAGTTGTATTTTTAAAATGTGAAAACATAATAGGAAACAATCATTATTAATAATAACAAATTTTGAAAATACGTAGGAATAAAATTATCAAGAAATGTATATCATCTACATAAAGAAAATTTATAAATTTTACTAAGGAACCTAAAAGAAGACTAATTAAAAGCTACATCATTTTTAAAGAAGAATGTAGTTCTACAGGAAATTGTTTATATTTTCTTGAAATTGGCAAGACCCAGGCCTTTACAGTATGACTTCAAATCCGGAAAAATAAACTGGAAAAAAAATGAACAAAAGTCAACAGAGGTTATCTCTAAGTAAAAAAAAAAAAAAAAAAAAAAAAGAGGGTAGGAAGGGCATGTTTAAATTATCCACATCAGCCCTTCCCTAACCCTAGGCAGCACAGCATGGAGAGAAATACCATCTTCTTGAGGGGAAAAGGCTGAAGTAAGCATAGAACTTTGCCTTAAACCCCAATATTAGGTCTGCCACAGTAAAACACAGAACCAGAGAGAGCCTCACAGCCCCTGGCTCTAGGTTGGTACCCCAGACTGAGCCTCTAGGCCTGCCCCAACACTAGACAGGAGCCCACTGCCCGTGCTAAACAAACTTCAGTTTGTTTTGGAAGTGGAAATGGAAAAAAAAATCAGCAAAAGAAAGAAACAAATGACATATAATGAAGTCTCAATATAACTAGTAGCAGACTTCTGAGCAGAGACTTTACAGGTCAGGAGAGAGTGGGACGATATATTCAAAGTACTGAATAAAAAAAAAATGCGAACAAAACTGCTAACCAAGAATATCTCCCCAGCAAAGCTGTTCTTCAGAAATGTAGAAGAGATAAAAACTTTCCCAGATGAACAAAAGCTAAGAAACTTCATCACCACTAGAACAATCCTACTATAAATGATAAAGGGAATTCTTCAAGTTGAAAGAAAAAGATGCTAATGAGTAACATAATAACGTCTGAAAGTATAAAGCTCACTGATAAAATATGTTCACAGTCAAATTCACCTTAATACTGTAATGGTGGTGTGTAAATCACTTGTATCTTTAGTATGAAGGTTAAAATATAAAAATATTAAAAATGATAATAACTGCAATAATTTATTAAAGAATATGCAGTATAAAAAGATGGAAATTGTATCATCAAAAATTGAAAATTTGAAGGGAGTGGAGTTAAAGTGTAGTTTTTTGGTTTGTAGGGATTTTTTAGCAATCAAAGTTAAGTTTTTAATCAGCTTGCAATAATCTCTTATACTTGTAAGAGTTTTCTTTTAAGCCTTATGATAACCATAAAGCAAAAGCCTATTATAAATACACGAAAAATAAAAAGTGAAGAATCAAAAACTACTACTAGAGAAAATCACTTAACCACAAAGGAAGACAGTAAGAGAGGAAAAAGAAAGACAGTATCTACAAAAAAAAAACTAGAAAACAATTACCAAAATGGCAGCAGTAAGATCTTACCTATCAATAATGACCTTAAATACAAATGGAATAAATTGTCCAATTAAAAGACACAAAGTGGCTGAACTGATAAAATAACAAGGCTCAACTATATTCTGCCTATGAAAGACACACTTTACCTATACGGACACACATACACTGAAAGTGAATGAATATAAAAAGTGTTCCATGCAAATGGGAAGCAAAAGAGAGCAGGGTTAGTTATACTTATAGCAAATAAAATGGACTTTTAGTCAAAAATGATAAAATGAAACAAAGAAGGTCATTGGATCAATACAGCAAATATATATACACTCAACATTGAGGCACTCAAATATTTGAGGCAAATATTAGTGGATCTAAAGGGAGAGCAAGACTGCAATACAATAATTGTAGGGTACTTTAGCACTCCACTCTCAGCAAAGGACAGACTAAGCAGACAGAAAATCAACAAAGACACATCAGATTTAAACCACATTCTCAACCAAATGGACCTAACAGACATTTACAGAACATTACATCCAATAGCTGAAAAAAAAAAAAAAAAAAAAAAAAAAAAAAATTATTCCACAATTGCACATAGAACCTTCTCCAGGGTAGACTATATCTTAGGCCACAAAACTAGTCTTAACAAATTTAAGAACACTGAAACCATAGCAGGTATCTTTTTTGACCACATAATATAAAACCAGAAATCAATAACAAAGAAAATTTCAGAAATATTACAAATACATGGAAAAGGAACAACATGTTCCTAAATAATCAATGAGTCAATGAAGAAATTAAAAAATGAATTCAAAAATTTCCTGAGAAATATGCAAATTAAAATGTAACATACCAAATCCTAGGGATATAGCAAAAACAGTTCTAAATGGGATATTTATAGTAATAAATGCTTACATCAAATAAAGAAGAAAAATCTCAAACAAGTAATCTCTAATTACACCTCAAGGAACTAGTAAAACAAGGACAAATTCAACCCAAATTATTAGAAGGAGGGAAAAAGTAAAGAAGGGAACAGAAATAAATGAAATTGAGACTAAAAAACTATAAAATATCAACAAACAAAAAGTTGTTTTTTGAAAAATAAACAAAATTAACAAACTTTTAGCTAAGAAAAAGAAAAAACATTCAAATACATATAATTAGAAATGAAAAGGTAGATATTATATCTGTTACCACAGAACGACAAAGGATTATAAAAGACTAGTAATGACAATTACATGCCAACAAGTTGAATAGCCCGGAAGAAATGAACACATTACTGGATACACACAATCTACCAAGATTGAATTATGAAGAAATAGAAAATCTGAACAAATAACTAAGAAAACTAAATCAGTAATAAAAAGTCTTTCATCAAAGAAGAGTTCAGGATCTGATGGCCGCACTACTGAACTCTACCAAACATTCAAAGAACTGATACCAATTCTTCTCAAACTGTTCCAAAAAAGTGAAGAGAAGCAAATACTTCCAAACTCATTCTAGGAGGCCAACACTACCCTATTACCAAAACCAGATGAGGATACAAAAGAAAAAAATAACTAAAGTCCAATATCCCTGATGAACATACATGCAAAAATTGTTAACAAAATACTAGCAAAACAAATTAAATAGCACATTAGAAAGGTCATTTTCCATAATCAAGTGACATTCATCCCAGGGTTCTACAGATGGTTCAACATTTGCAAATCAAGGAACATAATACCTCAAATTAAGAGAAGAAAGGACAAAAGCATATGATGATTTAAATAGATGTAGAAAAAGCAGTTGACAAAACTCAATATCTCTTCATGAAAAAAATATATATATTCTCAGCAAATTAGGTAGGTAGGAATGCACCTCAATGCAGCAAGACCATATATAACAACCCCATTGCTATCATCATACTGAATGGGGAAAAGCTGAAAGCTTTCCTCTAATATTTGGAACAAGACAGGGATTCCCACTTTCACCACTTCTATTCGAGATAGTACTGGAAGTTCTAGTCAGAGCAATTAGGCAAGAGAAAGGAAAAAGGCATACAAATTGGAAAGTAAGCAGTTAAATTACACGTTTGCAGATGACATAATCTTATATATGGAAAACCCTAGAGGATCCAGCTTAAAAAAAATAAAACCTGTTAGATCTAATAAACAAATTCAATAAAGATGGAGGATACAAAACTCAACATGCAAAAATCAATAGAATTTTTAGACACTAATAGCAAACTTCTAGGAAAGAAATTTTAAAAATCCGATTTTCAATAGCTACAAAAAATACCTGGAATAAATTTAACCAAGGAGGTGAAAGATCTCTATACGGAAAATTACAAAACACTAATGAAAGAAATGTTCAAGACACAAATAAACAGAATGATATACCATTTTCATGAACTGAAAGAATGATACTGTTACTGTTCATATTACTCAAAGTAATCTACAGATTGAATGTAATTCCAAGTTAAATTCCAATGAGATTTTTACAGAAGTAGAAAAAACAATTTTAAAATTCATGTAGAATGACAAAAGACTTCTAATAGCCCAATCTTTATCACAAAAACAAGACTGGATGCATCACACTACCTGACTTCAAAATATACTACAAAGTAATAGCAATCAAAATAGCACGGTACTGGTATAAAAACAGACATACAGACGAATGGAACAGAATAGGGGACCTACAAATATATGCATTTACAGCAAATACATTTCCCACAAAGGTGCCAAGAATGCACAATG
The DNA here is from genome assembly GCF_007565055.1 of Rhinopithecus roxellana. Classification (NCBI taxonomy): domain Eukaryota; kingdom Metazoa; phylum Chordata; class Mammalia; order Primates; family Cercopithecidae; genus Rhinopithecus; species Rhinopithecus roxellana. The sequence goes on along the minus strand of NC_044552.1, from coordinate 136,294,510 downwards.
AAAACAGGGGAATCTTTTTAATAAATGATGTTGGGAAAACTGGATAGCCACATGAAAAATAATAAAGAGAAATAAGAGACTCCTATCTCCCACCATATACAAAAATCAGCTTAAAATGGATTCAAGACTTAAATGTAGGACTAGGAACTATGAACCTACTGGGAGGAAACTTAGAAGTAAAACTCCTTGACATTGATCTGGGCAGTGACTTTTTTAGAGATGACCTCAAAAGCATAGGCAACAAAAACAAAAATAGATAAATGGCATTATATCAAAATAAAAAGTTTCTGTAAAGCAAAGAAAGCAATAGAGTGATGAAACAACTAACAGCATGGGAGAAAATATTTACAAACTATACATCTGATAAAGAGTTAGTATCCAAAATATATAAGGAATTCTATTTAATAAAAAGAAAACAATCTGATTTTTAAAATAGGCAAAAAAAAAAAAAAAAAAAAAAAAAAAAATCAACCAGAAAAGGATTTCAATAATATTTAACATCCCTTCATGTTAAAATATCTCAATAAACTAGGTATTGAAGGAACATACTTTAAAATCATAAGAGTCATCTATGACAAACCTACACCCAACATCACAGTGAATAGGCAAAAGCTGGAAGCTTTCCCTTTGAAAATTGGCAGAAGACAAGGATGCCCTCTCTCACCACTCCTATTCAACACAGTGCTGGAAGTCCTAGCCAGAGCAATCAGTCAGGAGGAAGAAATAAAAGGCATTCAAATAAGGAGACAAGAATTCAAACTATCCCTGTTTGCAGATGATATGCTTTTATACCTAGACAACCCCATAGTTTCAGCCCAAAAGTTCATCATCTGATAAACCACTTCAGCGTTGCAGGATACAAAATCGATGTACAAAAATCAGTAGCACTCCTATACGCCAACAACACCCAAGCCAAGAGCCAAATGAGGAACACAATCTCATTCACAATTGCTACAAAAAAAATTAAATACCTAGGAATACAGCTAACCAGGGAGGTGAAAGACCTCCACAATGAAAATTACAAAACACTCAAAGAAATCAGAGATGACACAAACAAATGGCAAAACATTCCATGCTCAGGGATAGAAAGAATCAATATTGTCGAAATGACCATACTGTCCAAAGCAATGTACAGATTCAATGCTATTCCTCCAAAACTACCAATGACATTGTTCACAGAATTTTAAAAAATTAATATTCATATAAAACCAAAAAAAAAAAAAAAAGCTCAAATGGCCAAGGCAATCCTGAACAAAAGGAAGAAAGCTGGAGGTATCACATTACCCAATGTCAAACTATACTACAAAGCGACAGTAACCAAAACAACATGATAATGGTACAAAAACAGACACATAGACCGATGGAACAGAATGGAGTGCCCAGAAAAAAGGCCAGGCACCTTCAATCATCTGATCTTTGGCAATGCTAACACAAATAAGCAATGGGGAAATGACTCCCTATTCAATAACTAGTTCTAGGATAACTGGCTAGCCATATGCAGTAGATTGAAACTAATCCTTTCCATACACCATATACAAAAAAATCAACTCAAGATGAATTAAAGACTTAAATGTGAAACCTAAAACTATAAAGACCTGGAAGATAACCTAAGAAATATCACTCTAGACCTAGGAGCTGGCAAAGATTTAATGATGAAAACACCAAAAGCAATTGCAACAAAAACACAAATTGACAAATGGGACCTAATTAAACTCAAGAGCATCTGCACAGCAAAACAAACTATCAACAGAGTAAACAGACAACCTACAGAATGGGAGAAACTATTTGCAAACTATCCATCTGACGAAGGTCTAATATCCACATTCTATAAGAAACAAATTTGCAAGCAAATGAGAACCCCATTAAAAAGTGGACAAAGGACATAAACAGACACTTTTCAAAAGAAGACATGCATGTGGCCAACAAGCATATGAAAAAAATACTCAACATCACTGATTATTAGGAAAATGCAAATGAAAATCACACCAGTCAGAATAGCTAGTATTGAGAGATCAAAAAATAAATGCTGGCAACGTTGTGGAGAAAAGGGAACAACTTATACACTGCTAGTAGCAGTGTAAATTAGTTCAGTCATTATGGAAGCAGTGTGGTGATTTCTCAAAGAACTTAAAACAGAATTATCATTGGACCCAGTAATCCCATTATTGGGTATATAACCAAAGGAATATAAATTATTCTATCACAAAGACACAAGCATGCTTATGTTCATTACAGCACTATTCACAACAGCAACTACATGAAATCAACCTAAATGCCCATCGATGTTAGACTGGAAAAAGACAATGTGGTATATATGTAACACTACAGAATACTATGCAGCCATTGAAAAGAATGAGATCATGTTGTTGCTGTAACATGGAAGGAGCAGGAGGCCATTGTCCTAAGCAAACTAACACAGGAACAGAAAACCAAATACTACATGTTCTCACTTATAAATGGGAACTAAACAATGAGAACACATGGACACAGGCAAACAGCAGACATTGAGGTTGGAGGGTGGAAGGAGGAAGAAGATCAGAAAAAAATACCTATTAGTTAATATGCTTATTACTAATAGCATAATACTATGCATATTGGGTGACAAAAAAAATCTGTACACCAAACCCCCAAGACACAGAGTTTACTTATATAACAAACCTGCATAAGAACTCCTGAACCTAAAATAAAAGTAAAAACAAAACAAAACCTAAGCATTAAAAGGGGACCTAGAAACTAAACATAGTATTGCAGCCTGCCAGTTTTTCACTTTTCTCCTCTAACCAGTGACTATACTTAATTCTTCACATCTTCAGAATCAATTCTACCCCAGAATTTGGCATTTATTTGGCCCCCAATAATGAAACAATAAGCCAGCCAGCCTATGGCAGTAAAGTGGCATTTGAGAATCTGTTCTGACTTTGGGAGTTTTTTTTTTTAGTTTGCTCACTAATTTATTTAAAAGTATTTATTGAGCACCGACTATGGACCAGTAGATAGTGGAATACAATAGCAAGTAAAAACACTTGCATTCCATTTCATCTCCTATAGCAGAGAAAGAAAGTTGATATCAACAAATAATTACATCAAAAGTATAGGATTAGTACTTCATTAATTCACTTTTTAAAGTATTTTAAGTATCTTTCATGATTCAGGGAGAATCCAGGGTGTAGGAAATACAAAATGAGAAGGGCAGGCACCTACCTACTTCCCTGGAGTATGGCATTCTATGGGTAAGAGATAGAATGGGGGAGGGGGAAGCCAGAATTGAGCAGACTATGAAGAATTAAGGTCAGTTTCTAAAATTATAGGAAAGATATTTTGATTTGTGGTAAATCCTGAGAAGGAAAAAGACTGAGGGACGTATGATAGAAAGAAACAAGACACGAGGCTCATTTATGTAGGGTAAGAGGAGACCTCTTTGAAGAGGGTGGTTTGGAATCTGAAGATGCTTTTTCCAGATTCAAACAGGAAAGAGTCAAACTTATGAAAAGTCAGATAGAATGTACTTTAGATAAAGGAAAAATCAAGTGTAAAGTCCCAGAGGTGGGAAAGATGTGTGATAATTCAAGGAAAGGAAACAAATCCAGAAGAGCTGGAATATAGTAAATGAGACAAAGGTTAGTAAGATAAATGATTTGAGAAGGTAGAAAAAGAACTATGTAAACCAAAATAAGGAATTTGAAATTTAGTCCAAATAAAATTGGGAGGTATTAAAGGGCATTAAAGTGAATTCATGAGATTTATGTTTTGAAAATCCATCTGACTGCTTGATAGTAAGGGACTATGAAAGGACAACAATAGAAGTAATGAGCGAGGGGGCGGAGCAAGATGGCCAAATAGGAACAGCTCCAGTCTCCAACTCCCAGCGCGAGCGACACAGAAGACCGCTGATTTCTGCATTTTCAACTGAGGTACTGGGGTCATCTCACTAGGGAGTGCCAGACAATCGGTGCTGGTCAGCTGCTGCAGCCTGACCAGCGAGAGCTGAAGCAGGGCGAAGCATCGCCTCACCTGGAAGCGCAAGGGGGAAGGGGATCCGTTTTCCTAGCCAGGGGAACTGAGACACACAACACCTGGAAAATCGGGTAACTCCTACCCCAATACGGTGCTTTAAGCAAAGAGGCACATCAGGAGAATATATCCCACGCCTGGCCGGGAGGGTCCCACGCCCACGGAGCCTCCCTCACTGCTAACACAGCAGTCTGCCGCGATCTATCCGCAAGGCAGCAGCGAGGCTGGGGGAGGGGCGCCCGCCATTGCTGAGGCTTAAGTAGGTAAACAAAGCCGCTGGGAAGCTCGAACTGGGTGGAGCTCACAGCAGCTCAAGGAAGCCTGCCTGTCTCTGTAGTCTCCACCTCTGGGGACAGCGCACAGCTGAAGACCAACAGGGGAAGTAGCGGGAGCCGGTGCAGACGCGAACGACTCTGTCTGACAGCTTTGGGGAGAGCCGTGGATCTCCCAACGCGGAGGCTGAGATCTGAGAAAGGACAGACTGCCTGCTCAGGTGTGTCCCTGACCCCTGAGTAGCCTAGCTGGGAGAAATCCCCCACTAGGGGCAGTCTGACACCCCACACCTCACAGGGTGGAATACACCCCTGAGAGGACACTTCCAAAGGAAGAATCAGACAGGTACACTCGCTGTTCAGCAATATTCTATCTTTGGCAACCTCTGCTGCTGATACCCAGACAAACAGGGTCTGGAGTGGACCTCAAGCAATCTCCAACAGACCAACAGACAGTCCTTCTGACTGTCAGAAGGAAAACTATCAAACAGGAAGGACACCTATACCAAAACCCCATCAGTACGTCACCATCATCAAAGACCAGAGGCAGATAAAACCACAAAGATGGGGAAGAAGCAGGGCAGAAAAGCTGGAAATTCAAAAAATAAGAGCGCATCTCCCCCTGCAAAGGAGCGCAGCCCATCGCCAGCAACGGATCAAAGCTGGTCAGAGAATGACTTGGACGAGAGGAGAGAAGAAGGCTTCAGTCCATCAAACTTATCAGAGCTAAAGGAGGAATTACGTACCCAGCGCAAAGAAACTAAAAATCTTGAAAAAGGAGTGGAAGAATTGACAGCTAGACTAATTAATGCAGAGAAGATCATAAACGAAATGACAGAGATGAAAACCATGACACGAGAAATACGTGACAAATGCACAAGCTTCAGTAACCGACTCGATCAACTGGAAGAAAGAGTATCAGCGATTGAAGATCAAATGAATGAAATGAAGCGAGAAGAGAAACCAAAAGAAAAAAGAAGAAAAAGAAATGAGCAAAGCCTGCAAGAAGTATGGGATTATGTAAAAAGACCAAATCTACGCCTGATTGGGGTGCCTGAAAGTGAGGGGGAAAATGGAACCAAGTTGGAAAACACTCTTCAGGAAATCATCCAGGAGAACTTCCCCAACCTAGTAGGGCAGGACAACATTCAAATTCAGGAAATACAGAGAACGCCACAAAGATACTCCTCCAGAAGAGCAACTCCAAGGCACATAATTGCCAGATTCACCAAAGTTGAAATGAAGGGAAAAATCTTAAGGGCAGCCAGAGAGAAAGGTCGGGTTACCCACAAAGGGAAGCCCATCAGACTAACAGCAGATCTCTCGGCAGAAACTCTACAAGCCAGAAGAGAGTGGGGGCCAATATTCAACGTTCTTAAAGCAAAGAATTTTAAACCCAGAATTTCATATCCAGCCAAACTAAGTTTCATCAGTGAAGGAGAAATAAAATCCTTTACAGATAAGCAAATGCTTAGAGATTTTGTCACCACCAGGCCTGCCTTACAAGAGACCCTGAAGGAAGCCCTAAACATGGAAAGGAACAACCGGTACCAGCCATCGCAAAAACATGCCAAAATGTAAAGCCCATCGAGGCTAGGAAGAAACTGCATCAACTAACGAGCAAAATAACCAGTTAATATCATAATGGCAGGATCAAGTTCACACATAACAATATTAACCTTAAATGTTAATGGACTAAATGCTCCAATTAAAAGACACAGACTGGCAAACTGGATAAAGAGTCAAGACCCATCAGTCTGCTGTATTCAGGAGACCCATCTCACATGCAGAGACATACATAGGCTCAAAATAAAGGGATGGAGGAAGATCTACCAAGCAAATGGAGAACAAAAAAAAGCAGGGGTTGCAATCCTTGTCTCTGATAAAACAGACTTTAAACCATCAAAGATCAAAAGAGACAAAGAAGGCCATTACATAATGGTAAAGGGATCAATTCAACAGGAAGAGCTAACTCTCCTAAATATATATGCACCCAATACAGGAGCACCCAGATTCATAAAGCAAGTCCTTAGGGACTTACAAAGAGACTTAGACTCCCATACAATAATAATGGGAGACTTCAACACTCCACTGTCAACATTAGACAGATCAACGAGACAGAAAGTTAACAAGGATATCCAGGATTTGAACTCATCTCTGCACCAAGCGGACCTAATAGACATCTATAGAACTCTCCACCCCAAATCAACAGAATATACATTCTTCTCAGCACCACATCACACTTATTCCAAAATTGACCACATAATTGGAAGTAAAGCACTCCTCAGCAAATGTAAAAGAACAGAAATTATAACAAACTGTCTCTCAGACCACAGTGCAATCAAACTAGAACTCAGGACTAAGAAACTCAATCAAAACCGCTCAACTACATGGAAACTGAACAACCTGCTCCTGAATGACTACTGGGTACATAACGAAATGAAAGCGGAAATAAAGATGTTCTTTGAAACCAATGAGAACAAAGATACAACATACCAGAATCTCTGGGACACATTTAAAGCAGTGTGTAGAAGGAAATTTATAGCACTAAATGCCCACAAGAGAAAGCAGGAAAGATCTAAAATTGACACTCTAACATCACAATTAAAAGAACTAGAGAGGCAAGAGCAAACACATTGAAAAGCTAGCAGAAGGCAAGAAATAACTAAGATCAGAGCCGAACTGAAGGAGATAGAGACACAAAAAACCCTCCAAAAAATCAATGAATCCAGGAGTTGGTTTTTTGAAAAGATCAACAAAATTGACAGACCGCTAGCAAGGCTAATAAAGAAGAAAAGAGAGAGGAATCAAATGGATGCAATAAAAAATGATAAAGGGGATATCACCACCGACCCCACAGAAATACAAACTACCATCAGAGAATACTATAAACGCCTCTACGCAAATCAACTAGAAAATCTAGAAGAAATGGATAATTTCCTGGACACTTACACTCTCCCAAGGCTAAACCAGGAAGAAGTTGAATCCCTGAATAGACCAATAGCAGGCTCTGAAATTGAGGCAACAATTAATAGCCTACCCACCAAAAAAAGTCCAGGACCAGATGGATTCACAGCTGAATTCTACCAGAGGTACAAGGAGGAGCTGGTACCATTCCTTCTGAAACTATTCCAATCAATAGAAAAAGAGGGAATCCTCCCTAACTCATTTTATGAGGCCAACATCATCCTGATACCAAAGCCTGGCAGAGACACAACAAAAAAAGAGAATTTTAGACCAATATCCCTGATGAACATTGATGCAAAAATTCTCAATAAAATACTGGCAAACCGGATTCAGCAGCACATCAAAAAGCTTATCCACCATGATCAAGTGGGCTTCATCCCTGGGATGCAAGGCTGGTTCAACATTCGCAAATCAATAAACGTAATCCAGCATATAAACAGAACCAAAGACAAGAACCACATGATTGTCTCAATAGATGCAGAAAAGGCTTTTGACAAAATTCAACAGCCCTTCATGCTAAAAACGCTCAATAAATTCGGTATTGATGGAACGTATCTCAAAATAATAAGAGCCATTTATGACAAATCCACAGCTAATATCATACTGAATGGGCAAAAACTGGAAAAATTCCCTTTGAAAACTGGCACAAGACAGGGATGCCCTCTCTCACCACTCCTATTCAACATAGTCTTGGAAGTTCTGGCTAGAGCAGTCAGGCAAGAGAAAGAAATCAAGGGTATCCAGTTAGGAAAAGAAGAAGTCAAATTGTCCCTGTTTGCAGATGACATGATTGTATATTTAGAAAACCCCATCGTCTCAGCCCAAAATCTCCTTAAGCTGATAAGCAACTTCAGCAAAGTCTCAGGATACAAAATTAATGTGCAAAAATCACAAGCATTCTTATACACCAGTAACAGACAAGCAGAGAGCCAAATCAGGAATGAACTTCCATTCACAATTGCTTCAAAGAGAATAAAATACCTAGGAATCCAGCTTACAAGGGATGTAAAGGACCTCTTCAAGGAGAACTACAAACCACTGCTCAGTGAAATCAAAGAGGACACAAACAAATGGAAGAACATACCATGCTCATGGATAGGAAGAATCAATATCGTGAAAATGGCCATACTCCCCAAGGTTATTTATAGATTCAATTCCATCCCCATCAAGCTACCAATGAGTTTCTTCACAGAATTGGAAAAAACTGCTTTAAAGTTCATATGGAACCAAAAAAGAGCCTGCATTGCCAAGACAATCCTAAGTCAAAAGGACAAAGCTGGAGTCGTCACGCTACCTGACTTCAAACTATACTACAAGGCTACAGTAACCAAAACAGCATGGTACTGGTACCAAAACAGAGATATAGACCAATGGAACAGAACAGAGTCCTCAGAAATAATACTGCACATCTACAGCCATCTGATCTTTGACAAACCTGAGAGAAACAAGAAATGGGGAAAGGATTCCCTATTTAATCAATGGTGCTGGGAAAATTGGCTAGCCATAAGTAGAAAGCTGAAACTGGATCCTTTCCTTACCCCTTATACGAAGATTAATTCAAGATGGATTAGAGACTTAAATGTTAGACCTAATACCATAAAAACCCTAGAAGAAAATCTAGGTAGTACCATTCAGGACATAGGCATGGGCAAGGACTTCATGTCTAAAACACCAAAAGCAACGGCAGCAAAAGCAAAAATTGACAAATGGGATCTAATTAAACTAAAGAGCTTTTGCACAGCAAAAGAAACTACCATCAGAGTGAACAGGCAACCTACAGAATGGGAGAAAATTTTTGCAACCTACTCATCTGACAAAGGGCTAATATCCAGAATCTACAAAGAACTCAAACAAATATACGAGAAAAAAACAAACAACCCCATCAAAAAGTGGGGAAAGGATATGAACAGACATTTCTCAAAAGAAGATATTCATACAGCCAACAGACACATGAAAAAATTCTCATCGTCACTTGCCATCAGAGAAATGCAAATCAAAACCACAATGAGATACCATCTCACACCAGTTAGAATGGCAATCATTAAGAAGTCAGGAAACAACAGGTGTTGGAGAGGATGTGGAGAAATAGGAACACTTTTACACTGTTGGTGGGATTGTAAACTAGTTCAACCATTATGGAAAACAGTATGGCAATTCCTCAAGGATCTAGAACTAGATGTACCATATGACCCAGCCATCCCACTACTGGGTATATACCCAAAGGATTATAAATTATTCTACTACAAAGACACATGCACACGTATGTTTATTGCGGCACTATTCACAATAGCAAAGACTTGGAATCAACCCAAATGTCCATCTGTGACAGACTGGATGAAGAAAATGTGGCACATATACACCATGGAATACTATGCAGCCATAAAAAAGGATGAGTTTGCGTCCTTTGTAGGGACATGGATGCAGCTGGAAACCATCATTCTTAGCAAACTATCACAAGAACAGAAAACCAAACACCGCATGTTCTCACTCATAGGTGGGAACTGAACAATGAGATCACTTGGACTCGGGAAGGGGAACATCACGCACTGGGGCCTATCATGGGGAGGGGGGAGGGGGGAGGAGGGAGGGATTGCATTGGGGAGTTATACATGATATAAATGATGAATTGATGGGTGCTGACGAGTTGATGGGTGCAGCACACCAACATGGCATAAGTATACATATGTAACAAACCTGCACGTTATGCACATGTACCCTAGAACTTAAAGTATAATAAAAAAAATAAAAAAAAAAAAAGAAGTAATGAGCAAGACAAAGTATTAACAGAGGCTATTGTTATTAGATTGTTGTTAGTAGGTCCAAGAAAGAGATGATATGGTAGCTACAAGGAAAAGAAAACCATGTAACAATTTTGAGATACTTTAGGGTAGAAAAGACAGAGCTTATTGATGGATAAGGTGATATGGGTACTTGAGTTTCTTACTTAAGCAATTGGATATATGATACTGATTTTATTGAAATGAGGAAGTGGGAGAGAACCACGTTGTTTGTTTTTCGTTGGATTGCTTATTATTGTTGCTGTTTTTATGGATAAAAGGGAAACAGAAATCAAGAAGTCCATTTGCTTCTTGTAAAAGGTAGAATATTGATAAGACATGGATATACAATAAGGAATGTGATATATAATTCTGGAGTTCAAGTAAGAGGTCAGGGCTCTAAATAAATGACTGGGAATAATAAGCATAAAGATATCACTGAAAACTGAGGATCACTGAATGAGACCACTTACAGAGAAAAACAGAGACAGAGCAAAAACTATCAGTAGTAGTAGAAGCCAGCCAACGAGACCTAGAAGTTGTGATCATAACAAGGAGTCATATGAAGGAGAGTGTGTGTTAAAAAATAGTCTTTAAAAGTTAAAAGCTAAAACTATCAATCTTACATAGACATAAAATAAATACATATAAAATTTTATTTAACTCATTAATCAACAAAGACTCGTACAGATGTCACAACTAATCTAAAGAAGTCAAAATATATATGGAGTAAAGAAAGGAATGTTAAAATAAATATACAAATGGACCCAAAATACAATTTTGGAGGGGGGTAAAGGTGAGAATTGTATCCCCAATTATATAGAATTTATTTTCATGTCTACAGATAAGATTTATTTATATTGCTTTCAGTTATCTGTAAATCCCAATTGTAAAGTAGCTCAGAAGCCCCACAGAACCAGACAATTCCAGAAGATGCAGTATTGCATTGAAAAGACATCTAGTAATCTCCTTTACTTATTCCAAAGTAAAATTACTCCTTACCTGGATAGTCAAGAGAATATACTGTCCTAGAAGTCAAAAGAGAAAATAGTTTCAATACTGAGTGAGTGATCATCTGTGTTGGATACTACTAAGTACAGGGAAATGAAGACAGAGAAGTACCCTATGTATTTGATAATTTGGAAATCACTAGTGTCCATGAAGTAATAATTTTGGACAGGAATGGGGATGGAAACTAGACCACTAGAGAGCAAATGGGAAGTTGAGAAGTGAAGACTGGAAATTAAAAAACTCTTGAGCTGGATTTTTGTTGTTGTTTCTTCATTTTATCCTATTAAGGAAAATATTGAAGTGTGGTAGAATCTGGACACAGGCAGGTGATAAAGGAAGTTTTTTGCTTTGATTATATTGAAATATCCTGGATTTTGTTTGAATCTTTGAATGTTGATAGGAATATTCAGGGAAGAGGGAGACATCATTAATGTAGAAAAAAAAGAATAAATACAGATGTAGAATGTTTTCAAAAGCAAAATTAATAAGATCCACTGTATAAGTGGAAGAGTGTATATGACAAGAATAAAGATAAGGATAAAATAAAATGTATAGTATGTGGAACTTTCTTTTCCCAGGTGAAAGAATTCCCCTGACATGTTATCTGAGTTCTAATATTTGTTTTTAATATTCTAATCAATTTCTAAGTTTCCCAAGACCCAGTTCTCCCATTAACTAGAAATTCCATTCCTTCACCACCACCCTCTCTCCATGCATGAAGTCTAACACTTTATCTGTCTTTCCATTTCTAGCTGCTAACATCATGGCCAAATGTTTGGTCTAGAGCCATCTACAAGTAATCTGGCCTGTTTCTACTTAAATGAATATCAAAACTCTTTAACTCATTCTGAACCTTTGACTCAAGGTGATCCCTCAAAATTTATTGTTTTTCTCTTACAGGATATTGACCTTCAGATTTTCCTCAGTCCTAAAGTCTTCATGCCACTGTGCCTTCATGTCCACTGTCCTCTACTTCTGTTTTTATGTTGATCCTTCTGTTGGATGTCTTTCTCTATGGGTCGCCATAAATTTTGTCATGGGATTTCTTTACCAAATGCTTATGACAAATACCTTAAATGCAAAGATTTGAGAAGACTTTATAATCTAAACCAGGCAGACGTAGATACAGTATGCCAAATTGAAGAAATAAGCACCTTTCTTATTTAGATAATTTATATAAAAACAATTATGTCTCATGAAATTTTACCAACATGGTCTTAGAGAGCAAAAGTAGGCATATCTGATATAATTGAGTCAAACTGGGTAAATGAGAGAGAACCCTGGAAGGAATATCCAGATGTTTTCAAATTTCATATAATGAGATTTTTTCCTCTTGTCTCTGAAGAGAGTGGTCCTGATGATCTTCAGAAGCAACCAGTACAAATGATGTAGTAAAGTGTCTGTGTTGTATTAATTTTGTCATATCATCAAAAATAGCCAAGTTGTTTTTAATAAAACTGCATTCTCTTAACCAATCAAAAATATATACTTTTTCCTATGATTTACATGGGCCTTGAAGCTTTCAACATCATGTAGTCCTTAGTAAAATTGTAAAAATATAACTTTTAAATATCAATTCTAGGTAATAGGTTTTCACTAAATAATATAAACAACAGAAGGAGTATATTTTGTATATTTCTAAATCTTCACCTACACACGTCAGTATGTTCTATACAAAAGGAAAATCCAGGCACAGTGACTCATGCCTGTAGTTCCAGCACTTTGGGAGCCTGAGATGGGAGGATTGCTTGAAGTCAGGAGTTCAAGGCCAGCTTAGAAAACACAGTGAGACCCCATCTCTACAAAAATTAACAACAACAACAACAACAAAACTTAGCCAAGCATGTTGGCACACACCTGCAATTCCACCTACTAGGGAGGTTGGCATGGGAGGATCAATTAAGCCCATGTGTTGAAGGTCACAGTGAGCCATGATCATGCTACTGCACTCTACCCTGGGCAACAGCAATACTCCAACACAAATTAATTAATTAACTTAATAATTTTTTAAACCAAAGAGAACATTGGTTAATCTCATGACTCAATTCTATGACAATCTTTTAAGAGAGGTGCTACATGTATTCTGTCCTTCCAAAGAACTAATATTTACCTTTCTCTGTGGCAGCCATGATAGTGTAAGGTTAATATTAAGACCATTATAAAGTTAGTGCTTTGTTTTGTTTGTTTTATTTTCAAATGGAGTCTTGCTCTGTTGCCCAGGCTGGAGTGCAGTGGCATCATCTCTGCTCAGTGCAACCTCCACCTCCCAGGTTCAAGTGATTCTTGTGCCTCAGCCTCCCGAGTAGCTGGGATTACAGGTGTGCACCATCACACTGAACTAATTTAGGGCATTTTTAGTGGAAATGGGGTTTCACCATATTGGCCAGGCTGGTCTTGAGCTCCTGACCTTAATGATCCACCTGCCTCAGCCTCCCACAGTGCTGGGATTACAGAAAAGTAACTAATACTTTCAGAACAAGTTTATATATAAAGAGCATTTGACTTAAATCCTAAATAATTTTGAACTAGGCTTCAGTCACAAGACCATGGTGACTTGGTGACTTACTTATGAGATCTAGAGTCGTATAACATATGTGACTTTCATCTTTTTGCTGTGTAAAATAAAGATAATCCAATTTTCACTGGGATGGGGGGATTAAATAATATATCATTTATGACTAGCCCAATAATTTGCATATACTAGATTGTCAATACATTTTGGTGTCTTCCCTTCCATTCAAAAAAGGAAAACAGATGCGAAGATGATGCAATGAAATGTTCAGTATCCCAGAGTGATCACGTCTGTGGGATGTTGGGCAAGCAAAAGGGTCCAAGTCAGGTTCCATTGTCTTCACTCACAATACCAACTAATTAATCAGTTGAAATATGAAAAGTCCAGTCAGCCAACATGTTTTGTTTCTAAATATTAACATGCTTGGTTACACACAATAACAACAGCTCCTTGTTTAGGAATTCACTCCACCCAAAACCCCAGTTAGAGTTCTAGAAATAGAAAGTATCTGGGGACCAGACATGGATAGATTGGTAAAAACTCAGTAAATTCCAGTCATTGGTGAAAACTGAGTAAAGGTGTTTATGATGATGGGTCAGCGCCATCTATGTGTGAGAAAAATAACATGTTTCTTGGTGACTGATCTTTTTCAATAAAGAGACTATTTTGGTGTTAGAGGAAATGAAGCTACAGTCTACTGGTTAGGTTCTGAGCCATTTAGCTCCTACAGAGGCCCTAGTTGCCTTCTTCACTTCAATTTTCTAAGCCGAGAGTTTAGTTCAGATAAATGGTTAGACTAGGAATATAGAAAAAATTTTTTAAAACACCTACACTATGCTGAAAAATGCTTTTTAAAATAAAGAATAAAATTTTTTGGATTGTTGGCATAGACAGATATTTATATCCCATCTAAAATACTAGTAAATCATACTTATATAAAAAGAAAAATATAAATATTTTCCTACTATATTAGTAAATAAAAGAGTTTTAATGTTCATAATCTTTATTACTCTGAGATCTATCCTTTTCACAAATTTGCAAATGTACAAAACATTATGTACAAAGGTACAAAACATTATGGCTTACTACAGACATAATGTTTGTATGTCAGATCACTAGAGCTTAATTATCTTGCTTAACTGAAGCTTTATGCCTATAGATCAGTAACTCAACTCCCCATTTCCTTTGCCCCAAGCCCTTGGCAAGCACTATTATGCTACTTTTTGATTCTATGAATTTGACTATTTTAGATACCCCATATAAGTGGAACCATGCAGTTTTTGTCTTTCTGTCCCTGGCTATTTTCACTTAGCTTAATGTCCTCAAGATTCAACCATGTTGAAATATATTGCCGGGTTTCTTTGTTTTAAGGCTGAATAGTATATCGTTATGTGTGTACCACATTTTTAATCCATTCAACAGTCAATGAGCAGGTTGTTTTTCCATCTTGGCTATTATTAATAGTGCTGAAATGAAATAAACATGGGAGTGCCAATATGTTTTTGGGATCCTGATTTTAATTATTTTGAATAAACACTCTGAAATGAGATTTCCAGACCATATCAAAGTTCTATGTTTAACTTTTGGTGAATCTTCATACTATTTTCTACACTGGCTGCTATATTTTGCATTCCCACAAGCAGTAGGCAAGGATTCCAATTTTTCAACATCCTTGCCAACACTCATCTTTTGTTCCTTGATAATAACCAACCTGGCAGGTGTGAGGTGATATTATTGTAATTTTGTTTGCATTTCTGTAATAATTAGTGATGATGATAATTTTTGTATACCTCTTGGCCACTTAGATGTCTTCTTTGGAGAAAAGTCTGTTACTTTTAAGCCTCACAATTATGATAAGGAAGATGACCAATGATATTTCCTAACTGTAGGTGGAAATCCACCTTAAACTTTAATTTTTAAATTAAAGCAAAAAAAATACTGAAAAGTCTCCCCAATTATGGAAACAATTAATATTATTAGCATCCAAGAAATCTATATTTTTAGTTCTGATCACATCAAATCCTCAGAGGTCAGAGGTGAATACTTACTCTTTATAATTTGGGTATTCTTTATTTCTTTATCTTGCATCATTCCTCTGGCTAGGACTTCCAGTATTATGTTGAATGAGAGTAGTCAGAGTATGAGAGTAGTCAGAGTGAGTATCCTTGTTTTGTTCCAGTTCTTAGAAGAAAAGCTTTGAGCTTTTCTCCATTCAACAAGATGTTACCTGTGGATTTGTCATACATGGCCTTTAAGGTGTTGAAGTTTTTTTTTTTTTTTTGAGACAGAGTCTCACTCTGTCCCCCTGGCTGGAGTGCAGTGGCGCGATCTTGGCTCACTGCAAGCTCCGCCTCCTGGTTTCACGTCATTCTCCTGCCTCAGCCTCCCGAGTAGCTAGAACTACAGGCGCCCGCCACCGCGCCCGGCTAATTTTTTGTATTTTTAGTAGAGACGAGGTTTCACCGTGGTCTCGATCTCCTGACCTTGTGATCCGCCCACCTCGGCCTCCCACTACTACCTCCCTGTAGTGCTGGGATTACAGGCATGAGGTGTTGAAGTATTTTTATCCATACCTAATTTACTAAGTGTTTTATCATAAAGAGATTGAATCTTATAAAAAACTTATTCTCCATCTATTGAGATTAACATATGATTTTTGTCCTTCATTCTATAGATGTGATGTATGATGTTTATTAATTTGCATATGTTGAACATCTTGCAGATGTCATGATCTTATATATAGTAAAGCCTAAAGACTTTAGCAAAAACCTCTTAGAACTGAGAAACAAATTCAGTAAAGTTGCAGGATACAAAATTGACAAACAAAAGTCAGTAGTGTTTCTATACATGAACAATGTACTAGCTAAAAAAGAAATCCAGAAGGTAATCCCATTTAGAATAGTTACCTCCAAAAAATAATATATCTAGCAATAAATTTAACCAAGGAGGTGCAAGAACTCTCCATGGAAAACTACAAAACACTAAGAAACTGAACAGAATACAAAAAATAGGAGGGCATTCTATACTCATGGACTGAAAGAATTAATATTATTAAAATGAGAATACTACTCAAATTCATCTAAAAAAGTCAACACAATCCCTATCAAAATATCCATGACATCCTTCACAGATGCAGAAAGCAATTCTAAAACGTGAATGGAACCATAAAAGACCCCAAATAGCCAAAGCAATCCTGAACAAAAATAACAACGTTGGAGGTATCACACTACCAGACCTCAAAATATACTACAAATGTGTAGTAACCAAAACAACATGGTACTGGCATAAAAACATACACATAGATGAATGGAACAGAATAGAGAGTTCAAAAATTAATCCACTTATCTACAGCCAACTGATGTTTGACAAAGGTGCCAAGAACACTCATTTGCAAAAGGAAATCTCTTAAGTATATGGTACTGGGAGAACTGGATAGTGACATGCTGAGGAATTAAACTGGACTTCCACCTCTCACCCTATACAAAAATCAACTCAAAATGGATCAAAGGATTAAATGTGAAACCCAAAATGGTAAAATTACTAAAAGAAGACGTAGAGGAAACACTTCAGGATATTGGTCTGGGTAAACATTTTATTAAAAGGACCTCAAAACACAGGCAACAAAAGCAAAAACAAAAACAACAGGATTGTATCAAACTAAGAAGCTCTGCACAGCAAAGGTAATAATCAACAGAGTGAAAAGAAAACCTAAAAAGTGGAAGAAAATATTTGCAAACTACTCATCCTACAGAGGATTAAGATCCATCCAGAATAGACAAGGAACTCAAACATCTCAACTGAAAAAAAAAAGGAATAAAAATAGGCGAATGATCTGAATAGACCTTTCTCAAAAAAAAGAACACAAATGGCCAACAGCTATAAGAAAATGTAGTCATCAGAGAAGTGAAAATCAAAACTGCACTGACATACCATCTCACCCCCGTTAGGATGGCTATTATCAAATAAAAAAATAATTAATGCTGGCGAAGATGTGGAAGAAAGAGAGCCTTTAAAGGCTGTTGGTGGGAATGTAAACTAGTACAACCACTATGGAGAACAGTATGAAGGTTCCTCAAAAACTACAGCTAGAACTAATATATGATCCAGCAATCTCACTACTGAGAATTATCCAAAGAAAAGGAAATCATTATATCAAAGAGACATCTGTACCCCAACGTTTATTACAGCACTATTCACAATAACCAACATATGGAATCAACGTAGGTGTCCAGCAAAATGTGGTATATATACAAAAGGGAATACTATTCAGCAATACAAAATAATGAAATCCTATCGTTCACAGCAACATGGCTAGAACTAGAGAATGTCATGTTAAGTGAAATAAGCCAGTAGCAAAAAATTAAATACTGCATGTTTCACTCATATGTGAAAGCTAAAAAAAATTTGATCTTCTAAAAGTGAAAAGTAGAACAGAAGATATTAAAGACTGAGAAGGGTATGGGGAAAGGAGAGATAGAGATTTACTGAAGGATAAAAAATTGCAGCTAGATGGGAAGAATACGTTAGTGTTCTACAGCATTGTAGTATGACTATAGTTAACAGTAATGTATTATGTAGTTTTAAATAGCTCGAAAGAGGATATTGAATTTTCCCAACACAAAGAAATGATAAATGTTCAAGATGATGGACATGCTAATTATCCTAATCTAATTACTATATGTTTTATGTATGAAAATATCACTGTGAACCCTGTGAATATGTATGATTACTTTATATCAACTACAAAATAAAATTTAAAAAATATAAACCTTTTGTACACTGCCAGCCACATCATAGGTGACTCAGGTCAAAAATTGCCTTTTGTTAAACATGATGTATTTTTGTTCTTGCTGTATCAGGGCCTTTGGTTTGGCCAAATCTAAAAATACAATATAGAACTGATATATTCCAACACTTAATATAGTACTGTAACAAAAAGAAAGCATTTTAAAATAAATTTAAGTCAAGAATCCACTTAGTCATTTTTATTTCTGGATGGAATTGTCCTCTTATCCTAAAGACTTCACATGAGTAACTTTCATAGAACAGACCATTGAAAACCTCAGTATGAAAAACAAAGGAAGGAAGGAAGGAAGGAAAGAATGAAGGAAGAGAGGGAGGAACAGAGAGAGGGAGAGAATGCAATAAAAAAGGAGCGAATTCTGATTTTTATCGGGAGAACCTGCTCCCGATATTTAACGTGGGTTCTTTTCTATCTCCTAAATGTCTTGGCTGGGTTGAAAAATAGAGGGAAAGAGCACAAACAGAGAGAAATTTAAAGCCGGGTGTCCAGGGGAGACATCACATGTCAGCAGGATCCGTGATATTTCCCGAGCCATAAAACCGGCACGTTTTTATTAGCGATTTTCAAAAGGGGAGGGAGTGCATGAATAGGGTGTGGGTCACAGAGATCACATGCTTCACAAGGTAATAAAGTATCACAAAGCAAACGGAGGCAGGGCGAGATCACAGGACCACCGGATGAGGTGAAATTAAAATTGCTGATGAGGTTTCAGGCACACATTTTCATTGATAACATCTTATCAGGAAACAGGGTTTGAGAGCAGATAACCTGTCTGACTACAATTTATTAGGTGGGAATTCTCCTCATCCTAATAAGCCTGGGAGCACTATAGGAGACCGGGGCTTATTTCATCCCTTCGGCTTTGACCATAAAAGACTGGACGCCTTAAAAAGGGGCTGTCTATAAGCCTACCTTCAGGGCACATTCTCTTTCTCAGGGATGTTCCCTGCTGAGAAAAAGAATTCAGCGATATTTCTCCTATTTGCGTTCCATCCGGCTCACCGGTGGACAGTTCAAAGTTACCTTTCTTGTTCGCTGAACATCACTGTTATCCTGTTTTTTGTTTTGTTTTGTTTTTTTAAGATGCCTAGATTTCATATTGTTCAAACACACATGCTCTACAAACAATTTGTGCAGTTGATACAATCACAAGGTCCTGAGGCGACATTCATCCTGCTGGCTTACAAAGAACATGACATGATTAACAGATTAAAGTAAAGACAGGCATAGAAAATCACAAGGATATTCATTGGGGAAGTGGTAAGTGTCCATGAAATCTTCACAATTTATGTTCGGAGATTACAGTAAAGACAGGTGTAAGACATTATAAAAGTATTAATTTGGGGAACTAATAAATGTCCATGAAATCTTCACAATTTGTGTTCTTCCTCTGCTTCAGCCGGTCCCTCCATTCAGGGTCCCTGACTTCCCGCAACAGGTTTTATAACCAGAATTTGACATTTTTTGATATATTATGGAATTTTTTCTTTGTCCATATTTTAGAGATAATATTAATATACAGTCATGCATAACAATGTTTTGGTCAATGACAGACATATAGAATGGTAAGCCCATTAGATAATGGAGCTACCCTATACAGGTGTACCCATATTTATATTTTATACCATATTTTTACTATACCTTTTAAATGTTTGGATATTTTTAGACACACAAATACCATTGTTACAACTGCCTACAGTATTCAGTACAGAAACATGCTGTACAGGTTTGTAGCCTAGGAGCAATAAGCTATACCACACAGCCTAGGTATGTGGTAGGCTATACTGTCTAGCTTTGTGTAGGTACATTCTATGATGTTTGCACAATGAGGAAGTTGCTTAACTAGGCATTTCTCAGAAAGCATCCCTGTCATTAAGCAAGACATAACTATTATAAAAATTATAAATGTATAACTCAGAAAATATTATAAAATAGCCTACAAATGTTTCAATTAGACAGTTTGAGATATAATTTTAAAATGAGGTGTAAAGCAGACAGCATTACTAAATCTCACAAAAGATACTTAATTTGAATCCTAATTAAGGCTTTACACCTTATTTCTGGGCTACAGCAAAAACATGGTAGAGAGGAACAAAACTAAATGACGCTCCCCCACTTTTCAATTACACCTTCCCAATTTTAGCACTGAAATTCCAGGTCCTGGAAGCCCCAGTACTAGGCAAACTAGAATGGTTGACCACACTAGATAAGGGTTCAGGCCAACCTATCAGATTGTCTCATTTTAATAGTACTTTGAAATTTTCTCCATCACCCATGTACTAGGTTTTGAATATCAAATCAAGAATCTCGAATATTTAAGTTTCTGATGACCATACCAAATGAAAATTTAATGTCTTCATTCTGACTTGTGGGAGGGTCATTGCAGAGGAAGCTTACATACTACATAAGGCCTCAAAGTATTAGTCTGTCAGAAACCAATACTGCATATATTAAGCTAAGAAGATATTTTCATAATCTTCTAAACTATTAAGCCTCATAAATAATGAATCTGGTATGCATTATGAAAGAAGGCATAGACAAAACCTATGATTATGGCACTAGTCATGTGGCTTTTTTAGAATGAATCAATATATATTAACTCAGGCATATAATAAATTGTTGCATATATTTCACAGCAAGATTCTAAAACGAAGATAACTTAATCAGCAATATCTGAGAGTCTAGGAATTTCATTATTATTTTTACTGATTTAACAAAAACAGAAAATAAGGAAAAGGCACCATCAGTCCATAAAGTTCCACAGTTATATCCAGGATACACAAGCCAACGAACTGAGCTTGTCAAGAGGAGAAGAATAAGAGTTCAGATAAACATAAATGGTCTTTCAGCTGTTGCTGAGTGCACAAAGTAGCAAGTTCAGAAAAATTAACTGAGAAAGGCAGTTAGATCTCACACATGTAGCAAGTCAACTCAAAGTCTGGTAGTAAGATAAGCCCTTGTTTCAGAGGTGTTGAGTAAATCATGAAACTAGTACAATGTTGTAAAGGTAAATTATGCCCACATTCAGGCAGGAACATAGAGGCTAAAATGCAGGGAAGAGAAGTAAGAGGATAGTGGGCTGACACCTTATTAACATGTGCTTGCTCTCTTCAAAGATAAAATGAGATTAAACCAGTGTAATGGAAAATGTGCCACATAGCCAAATCATTCTAAAGAGCTACCATTATAATCATGTTATATATATTCACACAAATGTTTACTGTGCTTTCAGTAATTAAATACTATCTATTTTAATTTACACTCAGCTTACTTTCTATTTGAAACCTGAGAATTGTTGGAAAAACATGGTCTTATATTTTTATTGCAATGTACTTTTCAAAAGCTCCAACTGTTTGTGATGCCTTTCCCAAGGTTTTATTATGAAATAGATTGACTGGGGGTAAATACATCAGAATAAATGTCAAGGTGTAATTTGAGAAATAATATTATTTGCTAATGATCAAGGCTTGCCATTCTAGACAGCAAATACTAATCCACATATGAGCCAAAAGATATAAACAGAGTTCAAAGAAGAAATTACAGGGAAATACAATGTGTATTTTGGATTTAATATGGATGGCATTTACATCTTATTGGTTCACAACGATTAAAAAAAAACCCTGAACTTCCTTTTCAGTGAGTTTTTACTTCATTGGCAAACCTTCTTTAATAAAAAGCAAGAGCTTTATTTTATTTGCTCTTCTTGATAATTCTCCAAGTGTTCAATACAAACTGAGAAATGCTCCTCACCTCCATCTGTGCGTGAAATTTTTATTAATAGCGTATGGGTCACGATGTTCATCTTGAGGAAGAAAATCATAAATATTGAGAAATTACTAAGTAAACAAACCATCAATATTACCTCAATAACTTTCATTTAAACCAACAGACATAATGGCACAAAAACATATTCATTAGATTAATTATCCTCATTACTAGTACTTTTATTGTTCTTTGCTGAATACTCAACGATAAACAGGTTAAATTGCTAAGTGATAGCACCTTTTTTTCTATTTTCCTTTTTAAGTTTTATGCACAAAAAAGATAATTCATTTCACAAGGAGTAAAATTTCATTTGGATGTAAAATTTTTATAGATATATCTTTATTAAAGTAAAAGACAAATTCTTGACATAAAAAGAAAAGATGTTATAGCCTTTGTGATCCCCAGCTTTCCACAGTCAAATTTCCTAGGACTGCTGTGGTTAGCATTCATTTCTCCATTTTCCTACCACCACTAGATCCTTGCTACCTGTTACCAAGATTATTGCAGAAAATTCCACATGGTCTTAATGCCCTGAATATTTTTCTAAATCAAATTTGTCTTGAACACTATGGAAAATTGTATCTGTCTAAAAAAAAAATTGATTATGTCACTACCATACTCAAAAATTTTTGATTTAATTTCAAAAATTACTAGAGAATTAAGGACTCACTACTCTAATCACTAGAGAACTAAGAACCCTTCTGTCTCCTAGTCAAAGTCTTCCACAGGAAACCCAGCCCTATGCCCCAGTCTCATCTCATGCCCTCTACAGAAGCCTTTCTCTTGCCAAACTGCTTTGCTCACTCTTTTCTAATATGCCCCAGACATTTCCATCTTTGCTTAGCCATTTGAAATTTGTTCTATCTGATGGTTAAAATTTTCTGAATCTTTCAAATTTCCTATAAAAAAATGATTTGACCCTACTACCTCAGAAGCTCATAGAGAGGAAACTGCATCTCAATGATAATTTCTTTTCCAATGACACCTCATACAGTCTAGGCACACAGTAGGTGCCCAAGAAAATATCTGATTATTTGGTTTATGTTTATCCTATCTGAGGGAGGTGCTACAATACGATAATGCTACACCGCATACCTCATTGCATCCCTGATAAAATGTGAATATGCTTCAAATTATATTTATATCCTTTAAATTATATGTATTCAATGTGGACTAAAATACCATAATTTTAGTGCTGATAACAAAACATATTCTTACTTCTATTTTAGGACTAGGTTCCTGTGTTACTTGGACTCACAAAAAACTCTCAAATTAAGAATAATTAAAACTGAGCTTTAAAATTATAGCTTAAACTAATTTGAAAAGTGATACCAAATATCAGCATACGATTGGGCTGAACATAAGAAGACTGTGGAAGGAGGATACTTCACAGAAAGGCTATAACAATTCCGACAAATGTTAAGAGATTTTTGTACAATTAATTCCATAATCTTGGAAAGACATTTATCCCTTATCCCCATATGGCATGTATTGAGAGACATTTTCTTCTCAAAAAAACTAAGATACATTCTTTCATTTTCTCATAAAAGTAAAGAAAACTCAGTCTCTCTGCATCAATTGCTTTCTAAAGTTATTATCAAAGCTTTATATAAACTGAATTTGTTCAACTTAGTTTGTTTCCTTAATCTACCTATGCATCACATAAAAATAATTCCAGGTGAAATTAATGGAGTCATCCAGGTTTCCCTGGGTTTCATCTTAAGAAACTCAATTATTTGCCACTTAAACAACAGTAATTCTTCTTGTGCACAAATGTCACATATCAGAATACCAGCAAGTCAACCTGCTGACTACTTTCATTAACTTTTGCCAACATATGATTCTGAATTTTTCCTTGTTGCAAATAATAAAATCCTCAGAAAAATCCATTCGCATCTTCAAAAATGGTTTATTTCACTTAAACAACCACCACAGGGTACCAACAAGACACTAAATCTTTCACAAAATGCTACCTGGTGTTCTTTATAATACCTAACAGCAATGGACATTCATTTTGGTTAACCATTATAGTCATTCTTTGCATTTTTGTATCTTTTTCCTAAGAGGAAGAAATATGGCCCTATATAAACCTAACGCCAAGAAAAATGTAAGCTAGTACTCATTAAAATACCCACTCTTTGCCAAAGCTAAATTCTGCCTCAGAATTGTGAGGGTAACACCCATCACAATGCCTTTGATGCCACAGTAAATTGTTTCAAACATCTTCCTGCTATTTAAAAAGTGTGGACAAAATACAGACAATCTTCTGGAATGCATTCATTACCTTGAGAGTGCTTGACATGCTGGTCATGCTGAAATGAATGTTATTATAGTTTTTGTGGTATAAAACACTTTCATCTCATTATAGTCTCCAGATAATTTATGTTATAATTCCATTTTCACTTACAATTACCCTCAAAATTCTCCATTGAGAAACTTTCACACTATAGAAACAGACTTAAATTTACCTTTTACATTTAAAAAAAAATGAACAAAACATCTTTCACAAAAAAGAAGCCTTTAAAAAAGCAGAGATTAGTTACATGGTTTGAAGATTCCAGACTACTGTAGTCATTTCAATTATTATTACCATACCTACAGATCACAGAAGAGAAAATGAAATAAACTATGATTTAACCATTGTTAATTTTTAACTAGCAGCTAGCTTGGTACAATGAAACTTGAGAGTAAGATGTGAAATAAATATATTTTAATTACATATAAATTATCTATACACTTCTTGTGTTATAGTCTTTGTCGCAAATAATAAAGTTAATTTTTTTCCTAGGGAACATGTTCTTCATTAGTAATGAACAATAGACTTACAGAACATTAACAATTTAGAGAATTTAAAGTTTTCATATTATAAAAATTTGTGAATATTTAAACTAATGGTATTCAAAACTGATTAAGCTGCAACTAAATGATGAACTTGGTTGATTTCCTACAAGTAGGAACATTTACTACTTTCTCCACTCTCTAATTATGCTGCATTACCTCTTCTTCCAGATAATGAATCTCTCCATATACTACCAGATAACACCTTAATTCTCATTAGGAACCGCGTGGCCTGACTCACCTCTCCTGCTCTGACTCTTGCCATTTGTCCCCACCCACTACTCTGCTGTCTTCTGTATGACTTTACTCATGCTAGTGCATCTGTCTGAATTACCCTTCCTCTGTCTTTCCACAGGCCCTGACTGCCTGTGAACATAAACTCATCCCACAGACTCAATTCAAGCATCTTTCTTCATGGCTTCCCTGGCAGTATGTACACCCCAAGAAGGAGTCATCACTTTTTCATCTGGGCCATTTAGCATAACATGTATAACAAATTACCACATACAACAATTTTTATTCTATCCATCAACAAACTCCATTGGTCTCACTTGTAAAATATAGCCAAAATATACCCACTTCTCTTTATATCCTTTACCACCACTTATCTCAATCCACACCAAAATAATTTCTGGTCTTACTGATTACAATACTCTCCTAACTCATCTCCCTTCTTCAACTCTGGCTTCTTTCCAACTCATATTTCCTGAAGCCTGTAGAGCGATCTTTTTAAAATGTCATCAGACTATCTCATGCTGATTTGCACATTAATATGTTCCTATTACTTTATGATACACATATAAAGTTCCCCCATGGCCTGTAATGCTCTGTATGATTTGGGCCCACCTCCCTCTCTAACCTCATCTCACATCACCTTTCACCTCAATTTCTCATTATTCTCCAACACTAGGATTATCACACTGCTCGTCAGACACTATGTATCCTTTTCCACTTCAGAACTTACCCCCCTTGATGATCTCTATAACTTCTAGTTCCTATGTGGGATTCTCATGGTCATTCCTCTGGTCTCTGCTCAAGTGTCACGTCCAAAAAGTGATGTCCATCATTCTTACATAAAGTAGCCACTCCCTCTAGTACTTTAGACTATATCACCCCATTTTCCTAGATATACCAAATACGACATGATAGAATATGAGGGCTTCATGAGGGTAAGAACCTCGTCTAATTGGATGCTGATGCACCCTTCCATCACTATCTAATGCTTGGTGGATGCTCATTAAATATTTAAATAATTAATTAATGACTATAGTTTTCCCTCTCTGTTACACTGTTAACTCCTTGAAAGTAAAGTTTGTGCCTTATTTACCTTGGTAATCCAGGATCCAGAAAAGTGCTTGGCATAAGGTAAATTGTCCACGAATGATTGTGGAAAAATCAAATAAAAGATTATATTTTAAAATGTGGTTAGCATCTTTATATGCACAAAATACACTTACGGAATACTTTCTATGGTGCATGGAATGGAAAATGGAAGGTATTCAATAAATTTTCATTGAATAAATAAAGGAACAGAGTATGCATATAGATCACCAATTCTTCATGCTGTGCTTGTACCTTAAAATACCCAAAATAAGCCAGAACTTACAAACTTGAAAACTAAAGAAGAAATCAGAACATGTCAAGATAAAGTTTTAGTAGTGTGTTATTAGTTATAATCTCTCATTCGAAGTCCAGTGCCTTTCAGGTGTTCATGTTTACTCTTCTTCTTACCTATAAAACAATCAGAAAACATCTGGGTCTTTCTATGAGTATGGCCTATAATTTCAGAAAGTGTTACTCAGTTAAAGTCTGGCCTCAAAAACAATTTCTCAAGTAAAACAGACTAATTTGGTAAGGAGTGTTACTGAAGAGTGCATGCTCTTTAATCAAAATGTCTAAATCATTTCAGCTGTCATTCCGAACAATGAAAAGAATCTCTTTGAACTAAGTTGTTGATAAGTTCATAATCTAAAAGTGAAATTTGAATCTGGGAGGGGTGTGAGGGCAAGAATAAACATTCTTTATAAATAGTTCATTTAAAAAAAAAGTAAAATATGTGTTTGGATTGAAAGTAATCATCCTTTCGTGCTTTCATTTTGGAATGGACTTTTATGGGGCAATCAAGATTAGAACCATATATGCTAGGCTTAGTAAAAGATCAGTTCGTAATAAAACAACTGCAATTAGCAACCACTAGAAAACAACTACAATTATAACAGTAAAACATAGAAATGCTTAAATTAGGGAAGAAATAAAATAATACAAATCTTACATTTGCCCATTAGCCTTAACCCCACCTTAAAAACATACTTTACTGGTTTCACAGGAAAATTTGATGTTTATTTTTCATTTTAGATTATATTTTCAAATAACTGCACATACTTTAACTATCAGCTTAAGTGATTTGGGCATTATTAGAAATAATCTACACAAGGTGTATTTGAATAAAAAAATTAAGAAATTTTTAAACGTTTACAATTTTAAAATTTTTTTAGACTCAAGAAAAACTTAAAATCTGAAAATTCATTCTTGAAGGGAATGAAGTCAGAGATTATAATGAGGTTTTCATGAAACCTCAGAACTCCCAAAGATGATTAAAATTCCAGCATTATGGTTGGGTCTTCTTGTTTGCATTATTTATTTATATATCATTCTTCTTACTATAGCTACCATTTATTGAATTCCTAATAGGAATAAGATACTGCTTTTAGAATTGTATATTTATTATCTCTAAACCTCATTCAACACTCAAGGTATTATTTTTCCTATTTGTAAATGAGAGAAGTGAGGCTATGCAAAATTCAGTCATTTGCAGGCAAGTTTTGCCACCATCAAAATCAACATTAAACCCTCCAGTCCCCTCAGATGAACATATTCTCCATATCAGTGGTTCTCAAACCAGCAAGAGAATTCTTACCTAAGCTCTTGTTAGTAATGCAAATTCTCAGCATCACCCCCAAAATCCTACTGAATTAAAAGTGCTAGAGTTAGAGGTGGAAGTCAGCAATTTGTGTTTTAACAAGCCCTCCAAGTGATTTTGCTGCACGCTCAAGTTTGAAACCATTCAGCTAGTTAAAATTATTTGCTCTAAAATGCACCTTCAAGACAAATCCCTGACTTCTATTCAAACCAAGACTGCTTTTCCAAACTTTTCTGAAGAAAGTTTGGAACTCTCTGGAAGAGTTCTAGCTCTTCCACTCCCTAGTCTGCTAAACCCAAAGTCTATCCTTTTCTCATAATCTCTTCTCCTTATTTAACCCCAGAATCACTTTTTCCTCATGATGCTCTTCTGTTAAGATCTACCTTGCCACTGCTGAATCTGCCATTGCTACATCCCAGTCCTATATTCACTCCTTTATCCTCTTATGCCTTTTTCTTATAGAAAACTTCTAGCTCTAAGTGTGACAATTTTAAGACTACAAAGAGCCTATAAATGTTATCAAAGAATTGCAAAAAAAGAAAGAGGTTTTCATCAAAGGCTTCTCTTTCATTGCAGGCCCAGCCTGGCTAGCTACAGGGTTGTTGGAGCCCTATGATTAACTACTTGTGAGCTCCATAGCCAGTTTTGGTGGAATTTTTTTTTTTTGTTCAAGGTCAGATTAGACATAGGGTTCATAGATATGACAGAAATATCAAGGCTTATCCAGATATTTTGATGTAACTTTTTTCATGTTATATAAGACTAATGCCTACTGTGACTATGTATATTCTTCTGGCAGTTACCCAAATGGTGAATAATATCGATATTGTATTTACTTTAAAACAATAAACAATGGCTCCTCCATGATAAATATCAATGGAGAGAAAGGCAAAGTTTAGTTCTGTTAGTAAAGTACCAAACTAGTCAAAGTAGTAATCTATCAAACTACATATTTGGACATTCAGTAGAAAAAATAATAATACATTGATGATTGATCAGTTGGTTATTTTTCTAGTTATATTAATATCTGGATACCATAAAAGTTGTCAGAGTACAAATACAAAATGAGATGATTATCTGAGAGAATTTCTAAGAGATAGCTTCTCCTTAATCTATAAAAATTACTGAAAAGAAGAAAAATAATCACAGATCTTTAAAAATGAGTCCTTGTTGATCTTCATAGTTCATAGGGTTCATGTGCTCATGGCACGTGATGGGTCTCTATGGCAATGTGTAGTTGTTTGTACATTCCAATTGTATGATCAAGATTTATTTAAAATGATATAATTTGATTAATCATGATTGAGTTCCTATGACTGCCCTGGGAAAAATAAATTAATCACAAAAGTCCTAAATCAAGGAATCTTTATTGATTATGCCAAAATTTAGAAGGAAAAAAGATGAGCAGATACTTACTGCTCCTCATAACTGTATGAGTTAAGTAAATCATAACTCTACCATGTTCTTTCCACATTTTTTCTTTTTTTTGCAAAAGCTACATTAAAATACTGGGGCAAAAATTTTAGAATGTACAATCACAAATGTATTAAGTTGGATTCATCTCTAATTTACTTTAGGGTAGAAAAAAATGGTTTCTGCCACAGCCTAGTTTTCACATGTTTTTTGTAGTTGTATGAGGGAATCTTTTTGAGGTGGAAAAAGTACTCCCTTAGGAGTACTTTTACAAATATTTCACAATACTTCCTGACAGGCGTAGATTCTGGCTAACTCTGGGTCATCAATCCACAAACAAATTGCTATCAACAAATTAATGTCTCAGGCAATTAGTACCAGGTGCCAAAGCATCAGCAAAGCAAAGATAGTTTTAAAAAGAGCCATTGAATTTTATTTTCAATATGAACCACAGAGCTTGCTATGGAAATTTCAACTTCTAGAACTTTTGTAAAAGGAAGTTTCTCTACTTTTTATTTTAAAACATGTACAGCTGCTTAGCTCTTGGCAAAGAGATTGATAAATGAGAATGTGTGTCAGAATTTTAGGAGGAAAACATCCATTCACAAATTTAAAAAAAATGAGTTACCAGTTCTCTATCAGCTAAAAAAAAGTTAATAAAGCATTAAAATATTCAATCATTTGAAAAGTCATGAAACTGAGGTAATTATGTATTACATGTATATGACATAATTATAACTAATCAAATAAAATTAGCATAACATGAAATGTGCTAATTAGTTTGATACCACCCAAATGATTGACAAATTAAATACTTTATTTACAAGATAGAACTATTACCAAATTAATAATTCCACATAAAATAAGTTTCTTTCTACCTATGTGTTTATTTGCTGCTTTATGTTTTCATTATTGTTGTGATGTGTTATGTTGTTTTTTAATGGGATGTCAAGCATTATAAATTTCATCTTTTCTTTTTTAGTTTTTTTAATATTTTAAGTTCTGGGATACATGTGCAGAACATGCAGGTTTTACATAGGTATACACCTGCCATGGTGGTTTGCTGCACCCATCAACCCGTCATCTACAGTAGGTATTTCTCCTAATGCTACCCCTATGTTTTTAAGGAAATATTTGTAGCTCTAGCCTCTAGTTGTACAAACATAATCTTCTTGCAACACTAAGACCTTTTAAAATTCACCAGAAGAGAATACCACTATCTGTTGTATTATTTAAGAAAATTCATTTGCAGGCTATTTAGCAAGTTATGGTTAGAGAAATAACATATAATATTTTTTAGAAGTAATAAAGGCTGGGCATGGTGGCTCATGCCTGTAACCCCAGCATTTTGGGAGGCCAAGGCAGGCGGATCACGAGGTCAGGAGATCGAGCCCATCCTGGTTAACACGGTGAAACCACGTCACCACTAAAAATACACACACACACACAAAAAAAATAGCTAACTCTGGGTCATCAATCCACAAAACAAATCCAGGCATGGTGGTGGGCACCTGTAGTCCCAGCTACTCAGGAGGCTGAGGCAGGAGAATGGCATGAACCCAGGAGACAGAACTTGCAGTGAGCCGAGATCGTGCCACTGCACACCAGCCTAGGTTGACAGATCGAGACTCTGTCTCACACACACACAAAAAAAGTAATAAATTGGAGACGTAGTTTAAAATACATTTTAGCTATTAATTTTTGCTAAAATTTATTTCAAAATCAAAAAGTAACTCATGTTCCTTAGGAGCCAATAAAATTAATAGAATGTAAATTCCATGAGCTCGGAGAGCGCTGTCTGCTTTTTACTGATATATTCCACTGAGAATAGTGCCTGGTACATAGTAAATACTCAATAAATATCTGTTAAATAGAAAAACAAATCATGCTGAACCAGCTAATTTTTCTTTCTTTTACAAATTCTGACTTTATTTTAAGAAGGAATTGATTTAAGGTTTTCAACAGTTTGCCCCATTATTTTGTCATTTTAATGAACATATAATATCAAGGTAGTCATGTATAGAAATTAATATGTTTTAAAAGTTCTCTTATCTTAAATATTCTCCCTTTCAATATTTACAAAGTTTTGTGAAAAAGTTGGAAATATACTATGTTCTTTCAATAAATAAAACTGACTTTCTAGGAGGTAAAATGGCTTGCTCTAAATCATTCAATTATTTAAAAAAATGTTTATAGTATGATTTATCTATCATAATTTCTCATCCAATGATTCTTTAAATATATGGAATACCACACTGTCTTCTCAGGCTATATTTATATATGTCAGTTACATTTGAACTAAGAAGTTTAATCCTTAAATCCTGAAAAGAAGATTGAGTTGGGAGAGGGATAATGACCTAAAGGATGATCAAACATTTCAACTCAGTCTTTCAGGTTCCTGGGAAGTCTAACAAAGAACCACTGCTCCAGGAGGGACCAGCTGCAACTGTAAATGATGGATTTCGAATTTAAGAGTTGATACAGAAATTAGAGATTATCTATTCCCCACATTTTATTTTACAGATAAGAAGCCTGATGTCCAATGAGGATAAGTTGTCTTATATCATATAACTAATAGACAGTGGAACTATATTAGAACTCCCAGATTTCTGACTCCTTCCAGTTCAATTCATATACAAAAATAATGGATAAGAGATAATGTATTTTTGATCATAGTCACCTTACATAAAAATTATTAAAGCCTGAGAGAATCAAATATTACAACAATGTTGGGTTTTGAACAGATGATACTTTACATTAACAACTGAAATGGTGAAAGCTCCTGTTTTCATGGATAGCTACCTGTATAGCAATTGGCAATATTAGCTCTGTATTGTTTTGATATTATATTATCTGTAATCTACATATGGCTCCATGTGCTGCTCACCTCTGCCTCTCCTGCCCTACTTCTTTTCCTCTCCTACTAGATTACATTTCACATGTTGTGAGAAGCTCATTTCTGCTATAACAGCAGAACCCAAGCTCAGTGCAAGAATAGCAGCCTATATTTCTGCTACAGACCTGGAATCTGCCAACTGGCTGGCTTCACACGCCGCCAGAGAAAGGAGATTGAAGCCATGTGTCAAGTCTCCTCCAGAAACAGTTCAGCATAAGCCCTTCTGTTAACAGGAAGACTGGCTCAGAAACACCGAATCAGCAGTATCATGTGCAAACATAAAACAAGGCAATGGTAAACAGTGAGCAATGCACTAAGTCATTTAAGAATAACCTCCTTGGGCAAGCAGTTGTTTAAAACGAGTAATCAGTTCTCCTTAAAAGACTTCAGGGGGATAATATCACATTGACACTCACTAAAATTAAAAAAAAAATCCAAGTAAGTGGGTTTGTGTCATACCTCGAAGATTTCATTATCCAGAGAACAGTGACCTAACTGAAATTTGGGTTCATTAACTGCTTGCCTTCTGAGATCTTTTTGGTCATATGTCATTATTATGAGAATGCAGACCACACACAAAGTTGGTGCTTCCTCGCACAACCCCAGAAATGCCCAAAGGAGTAACTTCAGCATTGTCACTAGGAACTGAACTCAAAATACTTCACCCAAAATAGATGCCTATTACTACTTGTAGAATGCTTTTTGGGTGGCTGTAAGATTGTGGTTCCCTATAACCTCAAGAAAGTTTCTATTTTAAGAATTGTTATAGTTTGGTTTAAGAGCATTTCTATTTGACTTAAGACAAAATAGACCTATGTGGAATCTACTTGGTCAATATCAGTGATATAAAATGGTCAACTTTTGCTTTGAACACCTTACATGAAGTTACAAGTTACAGTAACTTTCATCTTAGGTTAGTTTCACTTTTTAAAGTTATTTTTCAAATGGTCAGAATATAACCTAAAAGCTATTTTGCAAAGCATTTTTGCCTTTAAGTTTTAAATCTATGTGTCCAGTTCTTTTATACACAAGTCATCAAATGTTGTTTAAAGAGCAATTTTTATGTTCAAAAAATCTTTTCTGCATTTTAGAGACACATTTAAAAGACAACCTTAAAAGCTGGAAGTCATCTTTAGACAAAATTAAATGAACTAAAATAGATCACCTCTCCAAATGCAAAAAAGTTAGGCTTAAAGAACTGAATTCTTTTCTGCTAGTCTACTTTCAATTTTTTAAGTCAATAAGCAAATGTTTTTAATAGGGTTTTCTCTCTATCATTAAGTCAAGATTTAAAGGTATGCAGTACTATTCCCTAATTTTTGTTAAATGCTTACTTATTTTAAATGGCATGTTTTTGAATTTCAAAGGTAATGTATGATATTTGTTTTCTTTTCTTTTTTCTTTTTTGAGACAGAGTCTCGCTGTCACCCAGGCTGGAGTGCAGTGGTGCCATCTCGGTTCACCAAAACCTCCACCTCCCAGGTTCAAGCAATTCTTCTGCCTCAGCCTCCTGAGTAGCTGGGACTACAGGCACACACCACCATGCCCAGCTAATTTTTGTATTTTTGGTAGAGACAGGGTTTCACTATGTTGGCCAGGCTGGTCTCGAACTCTGGACCTCAGGTGATCCGCCCACCCTGGCCTCACAAAGTGCTGAGATTACAGGCACGAGCCACGGTGCCTGGCCTATTTTTCTATGAATATTTATACATGGATTATTTCTAAGAAAACAACAAAGAATACCATGAGCATAATATTTTTATAACTGGTTTTTTTAAAGACAGGGTTTGCTCTGTCACCCAGATTAGAGTGTAATAGTGTAATCATGGCTCACTGCAGCCTGAACTCAAGCAATCCCCCTGCCTCAGCCTTCTGAGTAGCTGAATTACAGGTTAATGCCACCATGCTCTGCTAACTTTTTAATTTTTGTAGACCCAGGGTCTCACTGTTGCCAAGCCTGGTCTCTAATGCTTGGCCTCAAAATTCCTCCTTTCTTGGCCTCCCAAAGCACTAAGATTATAGACGTGAATCACCACACCAGGATTAGAACCGATTTTCTGATTGAATAATTTATTGTGAACGTTTTTAAGCCATTAACTATTCTACAATATAATATTAATGTCTAGATACTATATGGAAATATGTAAATGTATTTAACTTATCTGTCATTAATGAACATTAGGAGGTTTTCAGTACTTAGCCTTAATAAATAAGGATAATAAATGAGGGCTTGAAATAATGGCATCTCTAGGAAGTATGCAAATTCCAATAACCAGAAAGTATTATCTCAAAAAACACTGAAAACACTCCTTGGGTCTCAATAAGGAATGAATCTACCATTAAGAAAGAATCATGAGATTAGGTTCTAGCTGGCTTTTGTGGCCAGAGCCACAATATAAAGGTGGATCATGTTTGTAATCTCAACACTTTGGGAGGCCGAGGCAGGTAGATCATCTGAGGTCAGAAGTTCAAGACTAGCTTGGCCAACATGGCAGAACCTTGACTCTACTAAAAATACCAAAAAAAAAAAAAAAAAAAAAAAAAATAGCTGGGCGTGGTGGCAGGTGCCTATAATCCTAGCTACTAGGGAGATTAAGTCAGGAGAATCGCTTGAACCCAGGAAGCAGAGGTTGCAGTGAGCAGAGATCAGCTGCCACATTCCAGCCTGGGTGACATAGCAGGGCTCTATCTCCAAAAAATAAAATAAAATAATAAAATAAAATAAAATTAAAATTAAATTAAATTAAAATTAAATTAAATAAATAAAAAATAAAATAAAATAAGTTAACTGAAAGAGCAGGATACAAAACTGTATGTGATAATGTATAAAAAGAGAGAGAATCGATATAGTCTCCAGATATGGATTATATATTAATCCATATTATCTTATATATTTGTACATGTTTTATGTGTTTGTATACATTTTATACAAATGAATACATATACACACATAAAAACAGTGAAAGACTAGAGGAAAAGACATTAAAATGTTAACTGTGGTTATTTCTGAGTGGTGAAACCATGCCTGAATTTTTTTCAGACATTTTGGCATTTCCCGAAATTTTACCACAACCCTCAAAAAGCAAATTCCTAATATTGCCCAATATCAACATGGAATTTTATCCAAATATACAGAAGAAGTGTTTTAAAATCCTATTTCTCCAAATGCTCTCAATTATGCAACACATCTCCCAAAGTCTTTCTTTTCCCTCTACACTCCAAAATATGCTCAAACCTGACTGCATAGTCAAAACACTTTCAATTCCAAGTCTTAGATAATTAGATAATCAACTTGGAATAACTTATACTTTTTAAAAAAGCAAAAGAAAGTGCATTGGTTTATATAACTAAAAAGTTCAAGGATGGTTTTGACTTCAGGCATAGCCAGCTATCTTGTCAAGTTGAATATTTTTCATGCCCTAGAGGGTATAATTTTTTGAACAATTATTAATTGAGAATTGGGGCATATTAATATTTTATTTTTAACACTTTTCAATTTGATATACCTTTTCCTCACACTTTTAGTTCAATTTACAAATCTGACATTCTATTTATCAATTAAGTCAATTTTAATAATGATTTATAACAGAGGTTTTACAGTTTAATTATGTCTACTCCCTTAAATATTTTAAACTGTGGTTAAAAATGTGGTACACACTCTTTTTTGAAGTACATCAGGATGATTAAAGAAGTCTTCCTATGTACTTCAGAAATTCTCAGAAAGTTATACTAATAAATATAATGAGCTTTGGGATTTCCCACATGTTCTAATATTTTAAAATGCTGTAGAATTTCAACTAAAAACCAAAGTTTAAACAAATTACTCAATTTATTACTCTAATAAGATAAAATCTTCCATAAGCTTTGCAAAACCTTAAAATGCTTAAATCTGCACAAATTATAGTTTATCACACACACAAAATAGAAGTACTGTGGTTTAGTTTACTTCCTCACTTCAGAACTATGATTTTAATTTTCCTTACAGTTAAAGACACTTAACCCCTAGGAGGCAACTACCTTCTCAGTTGGCTTAGGCTGGGTTTGCTTGAGGATCAGAGGTTTTGACTTGGGTACAAAATATGGAATTGTACACTTCCAGGGTAGCTCTTGTCATAACCCTGGAGGCCATTCAAAACTTATTTTTATGGTAAGTGTATCATGAGATTTGCTATATGTCCACAAATTTCACAGCTATCATTTACTAACTCTTCTACCTTATCCTAGTGTCACAACATCCTTTGGGTGTTGTTTGACCAGCCAGAAACCTCTGTGGCCAGCCATGCCTTCTGCCTGAGTGTTGCTCATGGCTGCTGGGCTCATACTACCCACTTAGGCTGGCAGGCTGTGCTCAGCTTGTGCTACCAGCCTAGATCTCATACCTGCCAAGGGCGAGCCAGGCACACAGCAGAGAGCTGTGTGTGGGCAAGCAAGCACGGGGTCCAGCCACTGTCCACAGCCAGGCACACTGGCTGCTATGGCAGGGTGGCCAGCTTCAGGCACCAGCACAGGTGCCAAGTCTGTGCAAGGCTGCAGCTGCATCAGATGTACCACATGTGGCTTCCACTGTGGACACCCATGTCTGGATGAGGGGAATGCAGTGGTGCCTAGGAGCTTGGAGACACCAGGAACTTCAGAGCCCCAAAGAGGGAGTCTCAGCCCTGACTCAGGGAACCCCTAGGTGGGGGCTGCCCAAAGGGCCACAGCTCTTCTCTCCTCCTCATCACCTGCAATGTGGTGGTGGAGGGGGGCAGATTGCAGGGTGGGTTCAGCCCTGTTTGTGTTACAGCTCTTTCAGTCCCACCATTCAGCAAGTCCTGAGTTCTTGTCCCCCATCCAGAAAGAATGAGGTGCACAACCAACCAGGAGGTGAGCAAGGCAGAGAGGAGCTTCACTGAGCAACAGAACAGCTCTCATGAGACCACCAGTTTGTACCTCCTTTCTGCAGGCAGGTAATCCCGAGGAGTGTTCAGCATTCAGCAGAGAGGAGACCCACAGTGGGTAGCTCCTTTCCACAGGCAGGTTGTCTGGATATCTTTCCGAGTCTGGCTGAGTCCAGGATTTTTATGGGCTCAGAAGGGAGGAAGTAGGTGCTGATTGGTCCTTGGGTGGCCATGGTTGGGCCTGGAAAAAGCACCAGAATTTCTCACTCCAGGTCAAGTATTCCACACAGAACTGGCATCCTGGTCCACAGGCTTTCGGCCATCCCTGGCTTGAAGGTGGGGTTTCACCAGGGACCTGCCCTTTTCGACTTAGGAAACTGTCTGCCTCCCACCATCAACATGCTGTCCATGGCACCCAGATTGCTCATGCCAAGGAGTACCTGCAGGCCCACAACGAGCTGCCCTCAAGCCCCACCCGGCCTCTCTCCCTGTGCTCCTCATTGCCAAAGGTTCAGAGTGGGCCAAGGTGGCAAGGAGCACTGGCGTGTCAGCACCGCCCCCAGTGCAGGCACACCAGCGCTGGGTTGGGACAGCATCCAGGCTGTCCAGGCTGTAAACTTTAGTTACGGTTTATATGGTCATTCTAATGATAACCATAGAGTAAATTAAAAGTCCAAGGGAGGTCTGTCTTCAGACACAGCTTGGCCAAGTACAACAAAGGCTGTCTCTTTCCATCTCTTAGTTCTGGTTTGTTTCTCTAACTCCTTTATATTTCCTCTCTTTCCCTCTCTGCTAGGTTTATTCTAAAGCAATCTCTTCAGACGTGGTTTAAAAAAAAAAAAAAAAAAAAAAAAAAAAAAAAAAAAAAAAAAAAAAGGTGGACAACCCAGTAGCACTAGGCTAGAGTAAATTATTTGGAGTTAGATTCTAAATTAGAATCTCATACCCATCACTAAGTAGCTGAGATTTGAGGCAAGATATTTAATCTGTCAATGTCTTAGATTTCTCATCCATAAATGAGAATAATAAGAGTTCTTCCAACATATAATTTTTGAGAGAATTAACAATGTATAGTCTTTGGCAATGTGGCTGACACATATTTCCACAAAGGGAGGAATGTGAGGGAGTTAGGAAAATATATCCAACACAGGACCAAGAGTCTTGTCCACTCCTCCCTTTACCTTCTAGATTGTCCCTTTGTTTTACCAGTTTCTTTCTTCTCCTTCTCACAGAAATCCCCAAACCACTTTGATTTCCTCTTTTTTTCACTATGTTTATTCTTAGCCAATCAAGAATATGCTGACTTTTACATTCAGAAAATATAAACACTATAATTTTTAAGGAACACAAATATCATTCTTAGAATAAATCTCT
Source organism: Rhinopithecus roxellana (assembly GCF_007565055.1). Classification (NCBI taxonomy): domain Eukaryota; kingdom Metazoa; phylum Chordata; class Mammalia; order Primates; family Cercopithecidae; genus Rhinopithecus; species Rhinopithecus roxellana. The sequence continues at coordinate 136,256,070 of NC_044552.1, read as the reverse complement.
AAAATTCTTTCCAAAATCATAAATTGGATCCAAGAAAAGATTTAAAAATAGCAAAATTTTTGAATATCATATCCTAATTTAATTTACATTTAGTTGGCTTTCTTTAAAACCATGAGCTTTGCTGGCATAGATGTTTCTGGGGTAATGTTAGCCTTGTATCATATAAAAATCACTATTTTTTAGTTACTATAGTATATTATCTCTCTCTCTTCCCAGCAGACTCTAAGGAAGTCTACACTGATGTTAGGTACCATGATTTTTATTCATTTTTGTATTTCCTCCAAGACTTTGCACAAGACCTGTCACATACTAACATGTGCCTACCACTAATTTAAAAATGCAATAAAATACAGGTAATGTGGTTAACAAATTTTTAAAAACCTAGAACCAAGAGGACCACTCATTTGATTAACTACAATAAAATACAAAGAGTTCCTAGAATGTCATGGAATGATGAGAAAATCTTGTAAGATGAAATGTTGTTAAATAATGTTCTGTCATTTAGAAAATATTAAGTAAGTATGGAGAAGTACGTAGTTAGAAATCAAAATTAAAACCAGATCTGTAAATAAGAAAAACTTTTATTCATGAGAGAAAGAATGCCCTAATAAATCTTTGGAGATTGGTCAAGACAATTTATTATAGGTTTCTTCATGTTGAGAACATTCTTTCAATCTCTTCCTGCCTGGTTCCCACTCTACTCCTTCCAAACTCAGTCTAAGTTTAAAATCACTTGTCTTAAATTCAGCATCATTTTCTAAGCAGTTTTCTATCTGAGGCCAGTTTTTCCATTAAAGATAAGATTAGTTAAGTAATAATATACTTGCATAGCATTTCATGGATTACATAATTGTTTTACAAGTGCCACTTTATTTGCTCTTCACGGTAACCCTTTGGAGTATTTAATAGCGACAACATAATACTCATTTTTAGATGAAAAATTTTAAATTCAGAGAGAATGGGTTTGCCTTAGAGTATAGCAAAAGACACAGCCAAGATTAAAGCCAAAAGTGTTAAAAATGAAGTTGATATTAGACTGCTAATGTGGTGTTTCTTAATAAGAGGGGAGTGAAAACGTATGCTCTCCTTTGGAAATATGGGTAGAATTCATTGACCGAAGCACAGAGAAAAGCTTCCCAGAAAAATATACTTTTACTAGCACCAAAAATGACACTAAGTAAATTATTTACCTTTCAAATGCCCTCATTTGCTTTCTTGTCAGGCCGTAAAACTTAACTATGGTATAACTAATAAAAAATCAGTGGTAATATACTATATATCAGCCAATAAAGAAGGTAATAAAATATTAATGATGCAAAAAATGCTTTCTTGAATATTCATATTTTCCATATGGAGAGGTTTTTTATATAATATCTACATGTGATACTACTTGAAAACAAATCTAGCCCTATAAATAACTCCATTAAACTAAAATGATATATCGCTATAGTAGTAGTGATCGGTCAACACATAAATAGCTACAGTTGAATTTGAGAGAATTCCAGCATATAATTTGAGGACATGGTTTGGCTCAGATTGCTGGGTTGTCCTACCACAGACGTGACCAGACCATAGGAACTAAGAAACACATTTATCAAAAGTGAAATGTTCAATGACTCCTTTTACTATGTACTGAATACACTATGTACCTATCATGATTTTGAGGTTATGACTGAATGTTCAGTCTCCTGGTTTTGAACATAAAGTTCTTCATTTATATGCCAGATGATATTTTTCAGGTGATATGTGAGATTTCCTTGAGGCAAGTAAATTGAGAATATATAGAAACCCATGTAAATACCAGACAATTAGTGATACCAAATCCACCTGTTTTTTCAGAAAGTCATTTTTATAGAAACTCAAGAGAAGTTACAAAGTTGTTAAATAACACACAAGAGGTATACGGGTTGTAGCTGAAGTAATCATTACTTGTATTTACTGTAGTTTTTTTTTTTTCTCTGTGATTCAAAATACCAAGTCCAATCTGGGTAAGTGGGTCTGACTCATTTCTTTCCTTAATATTAGGTTCCATGTGTGAAAGAAATGCTTTTGTAACATCAAAATATATTTAATGATCATTCACTATACCTTTCCTCGTATCATTTGGTATGTCTGGAAATTTATATTTGTGTGATCATTCAATTAAGTCTTATACATTTCCCTTTTTCCAGACTTTTTGCATATGATTACATACCAGAACATAGCAAAGGTGTTAAATAGGTGGGTAGTCAGAATGACAGTGGACGTGGCTTAAGGTAGGTCTCTGTGCACTGAATGCAATCATAGTACACTGAAGATGGCCCGCTTGTACTTGGTAAAAGTGGTGACTGAACCCACAAAGGCAAAAAAAGAAAAAAAAAAGTCATATATGTGCAATGTCACTGCACATTAGCACTGCTGGAAGTACTTATTCAACTTTCTTTTTTATTTGCCATATTTTTTAATATTTTACACTGACAAATAACGTCTATTTCTGAATTTCTATAATTGCCTGCGGGAAAGGTGAGGTTGAGGATACTGGAAACTGCAGCAGTGCTCATGGAGGAAAAGTAATTTGGGACTTCATGGGAGTAAAGAAATGAATGGGTCAACAGAGTCCTGTGGCTAGAGGAAGAACAGGGTGGAGTTTTGTGAAAAACTGAAGCACTGTGTGAGGAATAAAAGGAATCCCAGTACAAACTGTACCTAAAACGGACTGAAGTGGCCTCTGGTCTGCACTCATCTCTCATAAAATGTACAGTGAACTGGAGGAAATCTTCTAGCTTCTATATACTTCAGTCTCAAAATCAGCTGCAGAGGACATGTTGTATTCCTTATAAAGAGACACAGCTTGTCATTGTAACCCACGTGGTTTCTTCACAATTTTGAAAACCTTGGTGCTGTAGACAATGAGTCCTCCTCCTATAGTTCTCAATTCATGAACCATATGTTTTACAATAACACATTCATACACAAAAGTTTGCAAGGGTAGTTGCTTGTGCTTGGATCCACATTTTCCCAACCCTGTGCCTTTATTTTCTTTCCTTGTCTTTTACCACTGCAAGGAACCTCCAGCTGCCTCAAACTCACAGTGGGCTCAGAAATCCAAACTTGCACAGGTCCCACACAGATATTCCTATGTCCAGGCTCACAACATTTTCTTTACCCTCATATGTTTTATTTCTTTCTATTTTCTGCATGTTCTATTTCTTCAGTAATACGTATTATAGTTTTATTTCCTTCTTTTTTCTGTTTTCCATTTCTTCAGTAATGCATGAATTATATTTAGTAGGAAAAATCAAAGTAAAAATACATAATAATAAGTGTCTGTTTAATGTGAAAGTATCTGACTAGGTTCAGAGCCTTTACCACCCATCTCCTTGCCAGGGATTCTCTGTAACTGTGCCTTGAAAGGCCTCTTTCTCTTGCATGCCATGGCTGACATTTCACCTCCATCATTTTTTCTCATCCACCGCAAGTCTTTCAAGCTAACCATGGCCTGGCAAGGCAAATGTGCCTGACAAAACACTAACTTAAAATGCCTCGATCCTATGCCCCGCCTCAATAAGCACTACGAGGTACAATCTCTCTCAATTCCAAACTCAGCATGTTTCTACGTAAGTTAACAATCAAAACGATTTTTTAAATGTAGGATTTACAGTAGGTGAAACAAAGATCTAGGATAGAGTCTAAAATCTCTATTGAATACTTTTTTAAAGGTACTGTGTGATCTGAACTGATATAATCTTTTCATTATTTTATTCTAACACCTGGATCTTTTCTGAAAATTTTCAAAATACATTACATTTTAATAATTAACAATTGCATGGGTTAGTCATTGTCAAGCTCATATAAAGAAGAACATTAAAGGGCAACAAAAATTTACTGTAGAATTTAACTATTTTCTTACACATTTTGGAAGTTTAAATTTAAAAAGCGTGAACCATGGCCACATAATTCCATTTTCAGTTTTCATAAGGAAACCCTACAGATGATATTACATCCATTAAAAAGAAAGTATGACATCAGTTATTTACAGTGTTATCACCTCATCCAGCTTGTGAATTATTTGAAATATAAAATATATATGCCATGTCAGACTACTGCTGATAGATTGCTGATGATTTCAATAATATTATGAATTTGAATAAGTTTGCTGTGTCTATAAAAATATGAAAGAAAATTATATACTCTCTAAGAAAAAGTAGCCACATTTAAGGCAAACTTCTGTAGATATTTTCTTCCCCTACTCCTACTTAATTTATATTTTAGAGGTTTATGAACAGAGTTGAGTATAAAGTCAGGTGCTTAGTATTGTCTGATGCTAACCAACAACCCAAATAATCTTTTTAACCTTCAAGTGCCAAATTCTTGAAATCACGGCTAAAGCAAAGGTAACTCATGTAGACAGAGTCCTGGAAATGCTAAGTATGGCAAGATGGAAGACCCGAAGGGACACAGCAACTCATAGCAAGATACTCATCAAAGGGTGAAGCATCTGCCAAACTACAATCATCACTACATGAAGTCCCTGCATGTGTCACTCCATGAGATACTTGCTAAGAATTCAAAACAGAGATGACATCATCAAAATTTCACATCATCTAAGGACCATCCCAAAATCTCTTGAGGGCTGAAATAGAAAATTTCCCTAACTTAATTATTTCACCTTAACTGAAATTACCACTGGGAAAATGTGTGACATTAGTAGAACTGTGTTTACTGGTGCTGACTCCTATTGATCTGTATGACTGGAAAACACATCTAGAAAATTTTTGAGTAATAAAAGGGGCAGAAAAGCACTTTATACTATAGTATCACATGACAAGAACTAAAATGAGATTTTTTAAATGCAAAATTATTTTCTGCAAGTTTCTTAACTAAACAGGGCTCTGCATCCCTCTTACAAAATACACAACAGCATATTTTTACACCAGAACCCCTGGAAAAGCTGGGGCCTATCAGGAGTTGCATATTGAAACAATTTGTTAATCAATGTTTAGTTACAGATTTCATATTTTTACCCAGAAAAGCTTAACAGTATTTTCATGTTACAGAACCTGTTGCGTATAATTTACAGTCCGGCAGATATTATATTCTACCTTTTAATGAAAGATAATTTATCAGATGCTTCTAAAGTATATTATTTACTAGATTTTACTGCCTTTCATATTTAATACAACCCAGTCACCTAAGACAGAAATTTGGATGTCATCCCATTTTCTTGCCTTTCTCTCATTATCTATTTTTCATAGATCATGAAGTCTTGCCTGTTTCCCTCCTTAGGATTTCTAAGATCCCTCCTGTCTTCATCCTCACCACCCAGCATGAAATCAGTTTGTCCCTTGAACCATTGAATGGGCTCCTAAGCCTTCATCCTGCCTCTAATATTTCCCCCATTCCTTCCATTGTCTATATTGTCCCCCAGTAGAATAGTTCTAGTACTAAAATGTGATTATCTTATCCCTTCATGGTACATTTGATTTATGATATGGTTATGCCTGACTCTCAGCTTTCATTCCTGTCTCCCTACTCTGTATGCACTACACCCATGATCTACTGAAATTTCTATCATACATCAAATGTACCCTGTTTGCTCATACTTTGCTATTCTCTGTAATGTCCTTCTCTCCATTGTTCATCTTTGCGTTCCAACTCTTGCTTATTTTTCAAAACTCTACTCAGAGAGCTCTTCCCTATAAAACCTTTCATGTCCTTTGTTTTTCTGAATTCATTTTATTTCCTCTGTTCCCCCAAACCCCTAAACATCTTTAACCATAGCACTTAAAACACTCTTCACTAAGAACTAAGAGAAGGCAGGATCTTATTCACCTGGCTGCGTTCCCATAGCCCATAACATATGACAAAGTAGATATTTAACAAATATTTGCAACACTAAACTGAATAAATCCAGTTGAATATTTTATCAAGGTGGTTCTTAAGTAACACCAACTAAGCGAAACAAACAGAAAGCGATAGAAACTGAGAAAAATAATAATCGACTAAAACTGCAAGCAACTGAAATTTCATCTTCAAATTATTTTTAAACCCACGAGCTAATTAATCTAAATTATATTCAATACCCACCTAGATAGTATGTCCATACAATACATTTATAGTAAATAAAGTCCTTTTAATGTAAATATGTCTAATGTGTTGACTGGCCTTCTGAAATTACCATTGTTTCTAGTATCATATGACCTGAATCCTATACCCAAATTCATGCAGGGTCAACAACGTGCCTAAAAGCTCAGCCTATTTTTGTCAGTCTGTGATAGCTGTGGGATGAAGAGTCCAAAAAGCCCTCAAACTCAGCTCCCGATTTCAAGCCCAGGTGCATTATTCCACAGGAAAGCTGTGGTCTAGTTCTTAGCTCCAGCTAATCCTTTTACCAAAGGTTTCCTGAGGTCTTTAGAACTATCCATTCATCCACTAAGTGCCTTCTGACCACTCCTTTAAAATACTGCCAAAAGGAATGCTTTCCAGTACTGCTCCATGATAAATGTTAAGTGGGAGAAGAGCAGACATCTTTCTTCCTGATTAGTTTGTGGCTCAGAATTCTGGATGTCTTTTTAGTAATTTTTTCTTATATGCTGGATACAAAAAAACATAGTTGGATACATGACAAAGTTTTAAACTTTTACAAATCTTAATTTTTCTCCTTCTCAATATCCTGATTCCCATCTTCACATAGAACTCAAATCTGCTAGGATCCTCCTTTCCTTATTTGTTTTAGAGTACAAAACTCACCAAACATACCCTCCCATTTATGTACCCTATGGTGCTAAAAGACTCTAGGAGCTACTTTGCAATTATACTTTGCAACCTGAATAGCTCCGAAATATTCAATTTTGTGTAATTCAAATTTTAAGGAATTTTTAAATAATACCTGTAAGCATTTTTTTCTTTAATTTAATAAAGAAATATTGGTGGGCCAGGTGCAATGGCTCACGGCTGTAATCTCAGCCCTTGGGGAGGCTGCGGAGGCTGAGGCAGGTGGATCATTTGACATCAGAAGTTGAGACCTGCTTAACCAACATAGTGAAACCCCATCTCTACTAAAAATACAAAAATTAGCTAGGCATGGTGGTGCATGCCTGTAGTCCCAGCTCCTCAAGAGGCTAAGGCAAGAGAATCACTTGAAACTAAAAGGTGGAATTTGCAGTGAGCCAAGATCATGCCACTGTACTCCAGTCTGGGGGTGACAGAGGGAGACTCTGTCAAAAAAAAAAGAAGAAAGAAATGTTAAATATTGATTATTCAGTTGTTCCCTCTGATGTTCATTAATCCTTCAAAAATGTAATAATTCTTCCCAGAAAAAAAGTGTATATATATATGTGGGTGTGTGTGTGTTTATATATATATATACACACTAAGTACATATATATACTATATATATATACACACACACAAATCTATTCACAAAAATTCTCACGTATAATTTCAAGTGCTCTGAGGATCTTCTGGAGCTTGACCACACAGTGGACCTTTTTTTCAAAGTTTTGATATCCTTGATTCACTTAATGGGTTTTGGTTCTCAGGCAGAAAAATCCATAACAATTTAGAAAAATTAAAATAACACCTAATTTTAATTTTTTAATAACTATTTCATTTAGTTGAAAAAAAACAAAGCATATGGTCTCTATGAGATAGTGTTGCATAATTGGATACACATCGACTCAGAAAGCAGAACAATGTATTTCGAAAATCCATTAGCTGATAAATGGATGACTATTTCTTATTTAAACGCTGGAAGGTTGACTAAGATAGTCTGGGATTGACACAGATCTGTTATCTACTTTCTGATTATACTGGATTCTGGAAAATTACTTCATATTCCGTAAGAATATTTGAATAGGGTTTTAAATTATGACCAGTAATATAACTTTGTTTTTAGATGAGTGAGGAAATGTATCAATCCCTGAGCATGTGCCTTTGACAGACGCTGGAATTCCACCAAATATGCCCAGCAATTATTCTCCAACATTTCCCAGCTTTGCTGCAATAAGGGTAGCATGTGACTTATTCTGGCCAATGAAATGAGAGTGACATTGAAGCACTATCACTTCCAAGCACAAGCACTTTAACTGAGGCAGCAAAAAGCCTGTTTGTGAGTATCCAGTCTCTTTTCTTCTCTGCTCTAGTGACTGGGAGGTCATGCTTCAGATGAGGCAACAATAAGATGCTTGAACTTCTGTCCGTTTTGATTCTCTTGTGGAACCCAGGAATTTGCATTCAAGTCCAATCTAGTTTAGAAATCTTGATAGCCTCTGCTTCTACAAAATACCAAAAAATCATGTCTTGTGACTGCCCATTGGATATCTTTTTATTAGCTTTAATGTCACTCTAAAATATTTTATTTTTTTCTCATTTCCAAACATTTTTGTACCTCTTTGCCTTCAACATCAGGCATAGTTAAGTGTCAAAGGCAGAATCATCTTGTATTGCAACAGTGTCTTTGCATTGTATGCTAAAAAATACATATGCTTAGTGGTCAGATTCTGATTAAATTCTCAATTTTCATATTTTTTTACACCACTGAATCAGAATCCAGAAGCAAATTGTCATTGTCATCAGTGGCTAATCAATGTATGGATTGGTGTTTAGGTTATATAAAACAAATGCTGTGACTATCAGCCCACCAAAAATATTTGATTATCTTCAAATATGCTAGATTTGAGACTGGAAAGTGGTTGTCCAACCAGATCCCGCATTTCCCAGGCTACTTGGAATTAAGTATGGCCATATCATTGAGTTCCAACCAGTGGACTTTGAATGGAAGTAATGAGTGCCACTTGCAGATCTAACTCATTCTTCAATATTGTGTTCTTTTTTGTGCTTTTCCTTTATTTGTAGGCTAGAATGAAAAGGATCACCCAGAGTAATCTTAGAAGCTGCATTTTAAAGAGGGAAGAGACTATACACCTGAAGAACTGTATAAAGCAGGGATGCCCCAATATTTTCACCCACTGAGTACTGCTAGAACAAGAAAATTCTATTATAAGGTAAGATTATTAAGTATTATTCAGATTTGGGTTTATTTGTTATAGAAGTTAACTTATTTTTGCTAGTATGGAAAAATTTATTTTATTCAAAAGAAAAATTGCATTCCTTTCTGGAAATATATATGGTGTCAAATGGATATTATTATCTTACACCTTTTAAAGTGTACTAAATAACATAATATATATTTTAAACTAATTTTTTCTTCTATACAATGAGCTTTGAGTGATTAATAAAACAAAAATATGGGATGTATTAATACTACTTTATCATGTAAGCACGAATATACCCGCAGAAGCGATTCATACTTAGGGTATAGTCAGTCTTATAGACTTCATATTCACAGTAGTTTTCACTGGAGTTCTGTCATTAGTCTTTGTTCAAATAATTTTCTAAATTGTAGCTTTTTGAGTACTATTTCCATGATGATTATTATAAAGGTTTAATTATTTAGTGGTAAGTGCTATTTGAGGCACTAGAAACACTAGCAGATGAGCAGGACATAGTTTCTAATCCAGACTTGCTTACAGTCTAGCCCAGACAGTTCTTAAATGTCTTTCCACACACACTTGTTCTTGGAAATGTTAATTTTATGTGAACAAAATCCTACTGGTCAAATAAACTTAGGATGCTATTAAGAGCATAAGCTCTGAAGTTAGACTAAAAACCCTCTCCTATCTAACTTCATGACTGGAAAAGCAATTTAACTATTCTTCCATTTCCTTATTTGTAAAATGGAAACATTTTTACCCATTGATTTATGGGTAAAATGAAACAATGAATTTAAAGTACTTAGCACAGCACTTGATATATATAAATGGCTCAATAAAAGTACTTATTATTGTTGTTCCCCTTTAATCTCCATATTGGTGAATCACAGTATACAATAGCATAGTATAATAGCATATCTAAGAAATCCTGCAGTACACTAAGCCCTGTAAAAATCCTACAATAAACTAAACCAAACTGTGAAAGAATAAACATAATATATATATATATATATATCTCCACAGATATATATATCAAAGGACGACTTTATTGTTTTTATCATTACACTTACTAAAATTCAACAGAATAATTTTCCACGAGCAAAAGTTTGGGATGCACTAGTCAATTCATATACGAGAAAGGCACCAGCCCAACGCAAAAACAACCATTTTGGAAAAAGAACGACTTCCAAGTTAACCACCTTGAAATATTCCCCCTCCCTCAAGACCGTTAAATTAGCTGGACATTTAGTAATAGCTAAGCTGGAAAGCTGCATCATGCTCACTTCTGCTTCATCAAAGACCTGTTCCTTCATTCAAATATTAAATGTATCTTTGCAAATAACCTCAGGCTGGATCCAACATGAGCTTTCCATGTTTGCTCAGACTTGACATTCTAGACAGTTTTCACCTAATCAGCTCACTACCTCCTCCCTGGTGAGAGCTCCTAGAATGCTTCACTACTCAAGGCCCTGTGCGGTATATTTCATGACATGTATAAGTAGTTTACCTTTTAATTTTCTCTTGCAAATTTCCTGGACAAATTTGCAAGAAAAATAATTTTATTAAATAAAGTAGTGTATTTAATTCTAGGAGAGTATCTAACTTAGAGTAGACACTCAATAAGTGATCCCTTTTCTATTTTGGGCTCCCTTCATGTATCCTATTAATAATTGCTGTAAGGTGATTTCATGATTATAGGAAGTCAATATAAAATAGGTATGGATGATTAAAAATTTAAGAGTTCCTGGTTAACTCCTTTATGCAACAATATATTTTATTATTCAGTTTGGTTAAATGATTGGAATATATTTAATTCATTTTCACTTTATTGAAATTATGCTTGACACTGTCATTATTACAAATGTCAGTTATAGTTAAACACTTGCAGAAACTAATTAAAACACAGAACTTTGCTACTGAACTAATAAGTCTAAATCGCTTTATTGTGACTCTGTTATTATTCATTTCATTGAGGTTGTTGTTGTTTTTGTTGTTGCTTGGTTTGGTAAGACAATTAGTCCTGACTTTGGGGTTGATTTGCATTTTCTTATACTGCTTCCCACATCTATCATCACTGCCTTAGGTATGCCTGGCTATGTATGCCAGCTGTCTCAATTGCTAATAGTGTTTCTAATTTTTGGTTATTTTGTAAAATAAATAACCGGGTTGTTAAACTTGAGGTTTACACGTACATAAATGAGACATAAGTGTGGGCCTGAAATACTACGTCTACAAAGTATGTGAATTTTGGGCATATAGGGTTTGGACCATCTTAATATAGCTAACAAAGTCTCTTTTGCTAATGTTTAAAATCTTGGTGGAATTCCAAAACGTGATGTTGCTATAGACTTGATTTGTAGATAGGAGCTATTTACAGTACTATTAATGGAACAGAAACACTAGAATTCAGAGTGATGTAAAATTAGAGTAATTAAAGTGGGAGGTATAAGGTTATTTTTGGCGTAACTTGTCTTGCTGTTTTACAGCAAAAAAACAAACTGTGGGTACTAACCAGATGTGTTTTGTTCCATAAATATGAAGATTTCCTTCAAGGCATGAAGTATCACTATCATTTATAAATCATTTCCTATTTATTAAATATAAACAACGAAAATATGCCTTGAAAGTTTCCAAAAATGTTTCTTATTTTAGTACTTTTTCAGAGGAAGTTTTATCAGCAAACAAAAGCAGTTTTACTCCTTGCTGTGGATACGGTAATTTCCTTTGAATGTAAAATGTTTTAATTTGAAGCAGTAGGATATAAAAACATAAAATATAGTTATCTTGTAACCTATTTCAAAATGTCTTAATGTTTATTATAACTATTTTGATTTGTACTACATAAAAATTTGTAGTGGAATCAAGTTATTGAAAAATGTCCTTAAAAGCATATTCTCATATTCTAGCAAAGTAAAATAGGGTCAATGATTACTAAGATATTTAATTTGAACTCTACTTGACTATAATTTGTCATATTCCAAAGTACCAATTTACAAAAGAATTTAATTAGAAGGTAAATTGTGAGACAATATCTCACCTTACTTAAGAGTTTTTATTATCAACTTAGACTCCTTACTATATACCTTTAGCCAGACATTTCTACAACATATTTTAATGACATACAGAAAACACAATTAACTATCTTGGAAACATAATGTGGATAATTAGAATAGCAGATTATCTTAAAGATGACTAGTTTTGCTGCTTAGAACTTTGGGGGATTATGTGGCAAATTTCCCATCTGACTATACCTTGAGAAGGAAAAACTTTTTGGTATTTTTTTTTCTCAATATATATGAGACAGTCCAGAAGCAGTTATTCAAATTCAGTAAAATCCATAATTCACATGTGTATAATCAAGATTTTACTAATTAATTTATTGTGGTCCTTAAATATAAGTGTTTTGGTGAAGAGCAACAGTTCTAAAACAAATTTTCTGAATCAAACAGTGGCTTTTCCATTTCAGCCATTTATTTCACAAATAATTATAAAGAGTTTTTTACATGCCAGGCATCATGCTGAGTTTGAAGATATGTGTACATAGTCCATACACTCATGAATCATCTATCAGTCAAATGGATGCTCAAACAAGCAGAGATGCATAATACCATGAAAGCATATGGTATCTGAGGAGGCCCTGCCCCACGTGAGGGGGTGGCAGCAGGCTTCCCAAGAAGATAAGATCTGAGAGGAGTTAAGGTTTACTTGTTTACTTTGTGGCTTTGGGAAAGTTACTTATATTGAATAAGCCTCAGGGTTTTTTTAATCTAAAAAGTAATAGCACCTGTCTCATAAGTTACTGCAAGAATTAAATTATATTGTGCTTATATATCACTTAATATAGCAACTGATATATAGTAAATGACACGATTAGGAAGGCTGTTCCTCAAACTCTTTGCTAGTAATCATATTTTATTAATAATCAATATCTTAAATTACCATAAATTATAAGACACCATCTAGAGACCTCACTGATTCATACATATTGGCCCATCTCAGACAACTTGTTAAAAAAATACGTTTTCTAAAAGAAGTCATAAATTTTCATGTACTTCAAAGTATGACCAAATTGACTAATCACTTGGGACAAAATAATGTTGTTGTTGTTGTTTTTCAAAAAAAAAAGGGAGCCTGCAATTTCCTTACAAACTTGGATTCAACTAATAAAGTCACTTTCTTGAAAAAAAAATTAGAGACAATCTACGCATAGAGAAATCACCTTAGGATTCCCTGTTATGGAGTAGTTAAGGGAAATTATTGTCCTCCTCACTATTCTAAGTTCATTTGTCTATGTGACTCCAGGTGTGAAAAAGAAAGTTGTGTATACAAGTCCCTAAGATACAAATGAGAATAAGAATATGACAGAGATCTATTTATGTAATGATAAATTCAGTCCATGATGCATAATCAATGGCACATTTCCACAAATGTGAAAGAAAGGGCCCTGTAGCAACAAAGACAAATCACTAATGTGTTTCACATCAGCTGTCTAAAACATGTAAATCTGGGCGCAGTGGCTCACGCCTGTAATCTCAGCACTTTGGGAAGCCGAGGCGGGTGGATCATCTGAGGTCAAAAGTTCGAGACCAGCTTGGCCAATATGGTGAAACTCCCCCCCCCCCCCCGTCTCTACTAAAAAAGTACAAAAATTAGTTGGGCGTGGTAGCACATGCCTGTAATCCCAGCTACTTAGGAGGCTGAGGCAGGAGAAACGCTTGAACCTGGGAGGCGGAAATTATGTGAGCCAAGATTGCACCATTGCACTCCAGCCTGGGCAACAAGAGTGAAACTCCATCTAAAAAAAAGGAAAAGAAAATCCTTTCTCTCACAGTTCAGTGAAATATTTCAAGGTATATGTAATCTTCTGAGTAACTGATGATAATTTGAGGGAAAGTATTGTGCTAAAAGACATCAGAATTATAATTCAGTCCTTAATTATCAGTTTCAGAAATTTCAGTTACACTTAACACATCTCAACATGCATCCAGTGTGTTTAAATTTTCAAATCTACTAATTTCCTTGGAGAAAATGGCTTCATTAAAAAAAAAAGTTGGATTATACAGCAGACATATCAAACTTACAGTCTTCATTTTAAAAATTCATAAGTAATATTATTTTTCAATCAGAATAATAAGGTTATTAGTTTTTGTGTTGTGGATTTGCTAAAGTGTTGCTCTAGAATAAATCCTGGCTTAAATTGGCAGCATGCAAAACAAATGAAGTACAAATGACTGAATATAATGTGCAGTGATAGTTCATTATTTTATGTACCACAATAAACATTTATCAAACACTACTTCAAGGGCCAATACAAAGGTAAAGGCTAGGAACATATAAACAAATGCCGTCTATAAACCTGAGAAAGTCATGTAAGCACCACATTATATTATCAAGTCTCATTATTTGTGGTAGTTCTCTTCTATAAAATTGTTGAGAACACTGGATTAGCAAACACAATTTATTGTTGCTAGGGGAAAAAAGGGTTAGATTCTTGTGAGTCTTTGATCACATTATCAAATAATATTTTGTGTTTTTGTTTAAAGATACTTTAATATATATTGTTGATTCAGTAACGTTGAACTCACAGCCAATACCACTATAACTTCCATCTAAATGAAAGTATTTAACATACATATTTTCTCCATTAGGTGCATCACATCCTTCTTGCCCTTAGAAACATTAGACAGCACTTCAGCGCTACACGTGGGGCCCATTATTGGGAGTGAAATCTCCCAACAAAAAGCACAAACATGCAAAAACAAAAATTTGGTACTAAAGAGATCACAAAAAAGACACTTTTTATAAACCTAATGAGATCTGAAACAAGGCAGAGGGTCACCCTGTTAGACCTTAGCTAGTAACATGCATGCCAGATGACTCTATTTTTACTACTCTGTACATATCTGAGAATGACCACAAAATGCCAGGAGTACTAAGTGACATAACAAATTTTAGCAAGCAGGCAAATTTGCAAATACGAATCCATAAATAATTAGGATTGACTATAATTGCACATATTAACAGTGGTGTGCAATTGTATACATCTAGTAATTGCATATGCAAAGTGTTACATAACAATCACTAGTCCTCTCAGCTAACAAAATAGCCCAAGATCTTTTCTGCTTTAGGGTCTTCAAAAACACAATTTGCTGTTCTTTCTTTCTATAAGGTAGTTCTCCAAACTCTTTGCATAGTTGCCTCTTCCTCATCTTCTATATTTCCACTAATGTGTATCTCTTCAGAGTATAGTTCTCCGACAGCCCTATAACATAATCCTATTATCTGTATCCTTTGGTTTTATCTCCCGTATCATATTTATTGTATCAGAGGATCCCCATCTACACTGCATATTTCTGTAGCTTCAGAAGCAGAGGGAGCTTAGATCATGCACAGGGTAAAGTAAGACAATACATAAAATATGTTTCAATACATAATAAAAACTTACTGACTAAAACTTTGTAGATGTATTACAAAAAGTTGTTAAAATCATTCTATCTACTGTAAATACCTACAAAATATTTTAAATGGTAAAAAAGTGACTTTATAAAACAGGAATTTGTAAATTTGGCAAATTGATTAACCTAATAAATGTTCAGAGAATCCCCCAAATTTGGAAATCCATGAAACTAAAAAAATGACTGTAAAAGAGATTTAAAAGAAAATAACATAGCTAAAAAGTTTACATTTAAAATACCCTGGTTATAGTTTTTTAAATACTAGTGTATTAGTTCATTTTCATACTACTATGAAAACATACTCAAGACTGAGTAATTTATAAAGAAAAAGAAGTTTAATGAACTCACAGTTCTACATGGCTGAGGAGGCCTCACAATCATGGCAGAAGGCAAAGGAGGAGCAAAAGCACGTCTTACATGGTGGTAGGCAAGAGAGCATTTGCAGGGGAATTGCCATTTACAAAAACCATCAGATCTCATGAGACTTATTCACTATCACAAGAACAGCAAAGGAAAAACCCAACCCTATGATGCAATTACCTCCCACCTGGTCCCTTCCATGACACATGGGGATTAGGGGAGTTACAATTCAATATGAGATTTGGGTGGAGACACAACCAAACCACATCATTCCACCCCGGTCCTCCCAAATCTCATGTCCTCACATTTCAAAAAACCTGTCATGCCCTCTCAACTGTTCCTCAAAGTCTTAACTCATTTCAGCATTAACTCAAAAGTCCACAGTCCAAAATCTCATCTGATACAAGGAAAATCCCTTCCACCTGTAAGCCTCTAAAATCAAAAGGAAGTTAGTCACTTCCAAGTTAAAATGGGGGTACAGGCCTTGGGTAATTACACCTGTTCCAAATGGAAGAAATTGTCCAAAACAAAGGGGCTACAGGCCCCATGCATGTCTGAAATCCAGCAAGACATTCAAATCTAGAAGCTCTAAAATGATCTCCTTTGACTTCATGTGTGACACATCCAAGTCTCATTGATGAAAGAGGTGGGCGGACTCCCATAGCCTCGAGCAGCTCCACCCCATGATTTTGCAGGGTACAGGCCCCTCCCAGCTTCTTTCATGGGCTGGTTTGAGTGTCTGCAGCTTTTCCAGGTGTATGGTGCAAGCTGTCAGGGGATCTACTCTTCTGTGGTCTGGAGTACAGTGGCCCTCTTCTCACAGCTCTACTAGGCAGAGCCCCATTAGGGACTCTGTGTGGGGACTCCCACCCTATATTTTCCTTCCACACCACCCTAGCAGAGGTTCTACATGAGGGCTTCCTCCATACAGCACACCTGTGCCTGGACATCTAGGCATTTCCATACATCTTCTGAAAGCTATATGGATGATCCCAAACCTCAATTCTTGACTTTTGTGCACCCATAGGCTCAACACCACAAGAAAGTTGCCAAGGCTTGGGGTTTGAACCCTCCAAAGTCACAGCCTGAGCTGTACCTTTGCCCCTTTTAGTCATGACTGAAGCAGCTGGGATGCAGGGCACCAAATCCCAAGGCTGCACACATCAGCAGGGCCCGGGGCCAGGCCTACAAAACCTAAGCTTCCAGGCCTGTGACAGAGAGGGGCTGCCACAAAGATTCTGACATATCCTGGAGACATTTTCCCCATTGTCTTGGTTATTCACATTCAGCCTCTTGTTACTTATGCAAATTTCTGCAGTAGCTTGATTTTCTCCCTAGAAAATTGGTTTTTCTCTTTATTGCATTGTTAGGCTGCAAATTTTCCAAACTTTTATGCTCTGCTTTCTCTTGAACACTTTGCCACTTAGAAATTTCCACTGCCAGATATCCTAAATCATTTATCTCAAGTTCAAAGTTCCACAGATCTCTAGGATGAGCACAAAATGCCACCAGTCTTTTTGCATAGCAAGAGTGACTTTAATCCAGTTTCCAACAAGTTCCTCATCTCCATTTGAGGCCACCTCACCCTGGATTTGATTGTCCATATCACTATCAGCATTTGGGTTAAAGACATTCAACAATTCTCTAGGAAGTTCCAAACTTTCACACATTTTCCTGTCTTCTTCTGTGCCCTCCAAACTGTTTCAACCTCTGCCTATTACACAGATCTAAAGTTGCTTCCACATTTTCAGGTATCTTAACAGCAGTGCCCCACTCTCTGTGGTACCAATTTACTGTATTAGTCCATTCATATTCTGCTAATAAAGGCATACCCAAGACTGGATAATTTATAAAATAAAGAGGTTTAACTGACTCACAGCTCCACAGGCCTGGGGAAACCTCAGGAAACTCACAATCATGGTGGAAGTCAGAAGCAAACACATCCTTCTTCACAGGGTGGTAGCAAAGAGAATGGCCAAGCAAAAGGGGGAAAAGGCCCACATAAAACCATCAGATCTCACGAAATTTATTCATTATCACCAGAAGAGCACAGGAAAAACTCACCCCTGTGATTTAATTACCTCCAACTGGGTACCACCCATGACACATGGGGATTATGGGCACTACAATTCACGATGAGATTTGGGTGGGGACATAGCCAAACCATATCAAATAGTGACTGAAAATATTCAAGAATAATACATTTATGAATCTATTTATAAAGTCTACATTAATGAAATGACAAAACTACATTTAACATTATTCAAAATAACAAGAAAGAATTTATCACAATATTCTAGAGAAAGTTCATTTCTTTGTTGTACTCAAAATAATTATTTCTTGTAAAACAATTATTAAGTTCACTAGGGGAGCTTAAAAGGAGATTTGAATAGATAGAATAAAGAATCAACAAACTTTAAGATAAGTCCATTGAGATTATCTAGTCTGAGGAAGAAAAAATAATAATAGGTAACACATAGAAACACATCATGGGAGTAATAGAAGAGGACAGGGTGAAACAAGCTGAAAGAATGTTTGAAAAAATAATGGCTGAAAACTTCCCAAACATGATTTAAAACATTTTGCTATACATTCAAGAAGCTTAGCAAATTCCAAACAGGATAAACTCAAAGAGATCCACACCAAGCACATTTTAATCAAACTGTTAGAATCATGTAGGCCAGAAGGCATTGGGTTATATATTTATTTAAAGTACTAAAAGAAAAACAAAAAAGGGTGTCTAACAAGAATTCTATATCCAGCAGAAGTATCCCTCAAAAATGAAAGAAAAATTAAGACATTCCCAGATAAATGATATCAGAGAGTTCATCACTAGCATATCTGTCCTATAAGAAATGCTAAAGGGAGTCCTTAACCTGAAGTAAAGAACGCTAGACAATAACTCATGTAGAGTTTAGTTATTGTCTAGTGTTCATTTCACCCTGAAGCAATGAAAAAAACACTGAGACATGTAACTACATAGGAAAATATAACAAACAGTATAAATGTATATAGTCATTCCTCAGTATCCATGGGGGATTGGTTCCAGGAATCTTTGTGGATCCCAAAATCTACAGATGCTCAAGTCCCTTACATAAAATGGTATAGTATTTCCATATAACCTATACATGTCCTCCCATACACTTTAAATCATCTCTAGATTATTTATCATACCCAATAGAAGCCTACACATTCCTTTATTTGTGAGGATTTAACACAGTACTTGGTACACAACAAATTCAAAATTTGCTCTTTGCAACTTTACTCTTTGGATTTTTTTCTGAATATTTTTGATCTGCAGTTGGCTAAATCCACAAGTACAGAATCTATGGATATGAGGGCCAACTGTATTCTATCTTTAACTCCCTTTTTTCTCTCTGATAGAGAAGAACTACATAAAAATGACAGTTATAAATTTAAGTTGATAGGCATAAAATCTATAAAGATGTTATTTATGGCAATAACAATACAAAGACGGGATGCATGCTATATGTATGTGAGCAAAGTTTTTTATATTATTAAAATTAATTGGTATGAATTTGAACTAAATTGCTATAAATTAAGATGAATATTTTAATCTCCAGATGAACCACTAAGAAAATAACTCAAAAAATTTAGTGAAAGTAACAAAGAAATTAAATAATATATATTTAATATAAAATAAGGCACTAATAGAGAAACTGAAAAACGAAAAAGACATAAGACATTGAAAGCAAAATCTAGCATACGACCATCAGGATAGATGGTAAAGAGTATGGGGAAAATGATTATCAAAAATGAAAAGTTTAAGAAATGAACAAATTGCAATGTTAGATATTTTTCCCCCTAACATGGTAGTGATGGATGAAAAGCGTCTTCTTAGAGGAGATGAATGTCCAGAATCTAAAGTCTCCACTAGGTATAGAAGAATGACAGCAGGAGAGAAGGTGACATCAACAAGAAGAGAAAGAGAATGTTCTAGCCCCAAAGGAGTAGACTGACAGTGACAAAGTTAGGGACTGGAGCCCTGAAGGGAAGCAAGGAGGACATCACTCATAAGCATGGTCTGTGTGATGCGAGAAAAAATAAGCTTCTCAACAAACCAAGTGGAAAGCAAGTCCTCTGGGGTGGGAAGGTGTGAGGTGGGTTTCAGCTAAAGCTAGTAGGTTATGGGAATCTATACACACAAACACACACACACACACATACATTTCCCTATCATATCCCTCTGGTAGCACTATTTTCTCAATGTTTCCTTTTCCACATGCAGCAGTGGTAGGAATTAGGTTCTTTAGGCAATAACCATTAATTAGCATATACATATCTATCTATATCTATCTATCTATCTATCTATCTATCTGTGGTCTAACGAATTTTGAAGAAGCACAAAATCATTGAAATAGCATAGGTCCAATCATTAGCATAATGTTTTAAGTAGCAAAACTAAAAAAAAAACTCTGTCAAGATGGCCGAATAGGAACAACTCCAGTCTCCAACTCCCAGCGCGAGCGACACAGAAGACCGGTGATTTCTGCATTTTCAACTGAGGTACTGGGGTCATCTCACTAGGGAGTGCCGGACAATCGGTGCTGGTCAGCTGCTGCAGCCTGACCAGCGAGAGCTGAAGCAGGGCGAGGCATCGCCTCACCTGGAAGCGCAAGGGGGAAGGGGATCCGTTTTCCTAGCCAGGGGAACTGAGACACACAACACCTGGAAAATCAGGTAACTCCCACCCCAATACTGCGCTGTAAGCATACAGGCATTCCAGGAGAATATATCCCACACCTGGCCGGGAGGGTCCCACGCCCACGAAGCCTCCCTCACTGCTAACACAGCAGTCTGCCGCGATCTATCGGCAAGGCAGCAGCGAGGCTGGGGGAGGGGCGCCCGCCATTGCTGAGGCTTAAGTAGGTAAACAAAGCCGCTGGGAAGCTCGAACTGGGTGGAGCTCACAGCAGCTCAAGGAAGCCTGCCTGTCTCTGTAGTCTCCACCTCTGGGGACAGCGCACAGCTGAAGACCAACAGGGGAAGTAGCCGGAGCCGGTGCAGACGCGAACGACTCTGTCTGACAGCTTTGGGGAGAGCCGCGGATCTCCCAACGCGGAGGTTGAGATCTGAGAACGGACAGACTGCCTGCTCAGGTGTGTCCCTGACCCCTGAGTAGCCTAGCTGGGAGAAATCCCCCACTAGGGGCAGTCTGACACCCCACACCTCACAGGGTGGAGTACACCCCTGAGAGGACACTTCCAAAGGAAGAATCAGACAGGTACACTCGCTGTTCAGCAATATTCTATCTTCGGCAACCTCTGCTGCTGATACCCAGGCAAACAGGGTCTGGAGTGGACCTCAAGCAATCTCCAACAGACCAACAGAGAGTCCTTCTGACTGTCAGAAGGAAAACTATCAAACAGGAAGGACACCTATACCAAAACCCCATCAGTTCGTCACCACCATCAAAGACCAGAGACAGATAAAACCACAAAGATGGGGAAGAAGCAGGGCAGAAAAGCTGGAAATTCAAAAAATAAGAGCGCATCTCCCCCTGCAAAGGAGCGCAGCCCATCACCAGCAACGGATCAAAGCTGGTCAGAGAATGACTTGGACGAGAGGAGAGAAGAAGGCTTCAGTCCATCAAACTTATCAGAGCTAAAGGAGGAATTACGTACCCAGCGCAAAGAAACTAAAAATCTTGAAAAAAGAGTGGAAGAATTGACAGCTAGACTCATTAATGCAGAGAAGATCATAAACGAAATGACAGAGATGAAAACCATGACACGAGAAATACGTGACAAATGCACAAGCTTCAGTAACCGACTCGATCAACTGGAAGAAAGAGTATCAGCGATTGAAGATCAAATGAATGAAATGAAGCGAGAAGAGAAACCAAAAGAAAAAAGAAGAAAAAGAAATGAGCAAAGCCTGCAAGAAGTATGGGATTACGTAAAAAGACCAAATCTACGTCTGATTGGGGTGCCTGAAAGTGAGGGGGAAAATGGAACCAAGTTGGAAAACACTCTTCAGGATATCATCCAGGAGAACTTCCCCAACCTAGTAGGGCAGGCCAACATTCAAATTCAGGAAATACAGAGAACGCCACAAAGATACTCCTCCAGAAGAGCAACTCCAAGACACATCATTGCCAGATTCACCAAAGTTGAAATGAAGGAAAAAATCTTAAGGGCAGCCAGAGAGAAAGGTCGGGTCACCCACAAAGGGAAGCCCATCAGACTAACAGCAGATCTCTCGGCAGAAACTCTACAAGCCAGAAGAGAGTGGGGGCCAATATTCAACGTTCTTAAAGAAAAGAATTTTAAACCCAGAATTTCATATCCAGCCAAACTAAGTTTCATAAGTGAAGGAGAAATAAAATCCTTTACAGATAAGCAAATGCTTAGAGATTTTGTCACCACCAGGCCTGCCTTACAAGAGACCCTGAAGGAAGCCCTAAACATGGAAAGGAACAACCGGTACCAGCCATCGCAAAAACTTGGCAAAATGTAAAGACCATCGAGGCTAGGAAGAAACTGCATCAACTAACGAGCAAAATAACCAGTTAATATCATAATGGCAGGATCAAGTTCACACATAACAATATTAACCTTAAATGTTAATGGACTAAATGCTCCAATTAAAAGACACAGACTGGCAAACTGGATAAAGAGTCAAGACCCATCAGTCTGCTGTATTCAGGAGACCCATCTCACATGCAGAGACATACATAGGCTCAAAATAAAGGGATGGAGGAAGATCTACCAAGCAAATGGAGAACAAAAAAAAGCAGGGGTTGCAATCCTAGTCTCTGATAAAACAGACTTTAAACCATCAAAGATCAAAAGAGACAAAGAAGGCCATTACATAATGGTAAAGGGATCAATTCAACAGGAAGAGCTAACTCTCCTAAATATATATGCACCCAATACAGGAGCACCCAGATTCATAAAGCAAGTCCTTAGAGACTTACAAAGAGACTTAGACTCCCATACAATAATAATGGGAGACTTCAACACTCCGCTGTCAACATTAGACAGATCAACGAGACAGAAAGTTAACAAGGATATCCAGGAATTGAACTCATCTCTGCACCAAGCGGACCTAATAGACATCTATAGAACTCTCCACCCCAAATCAACAGAATATACATTCTTCTCAGCACCACATCACACTTATTCCAAAATTGACCACATAATTGGAAGTAAAGTACTCCTCAGCAAATGTAAAAGAACAGAAATTATAACAAACTGTCTCTCAGACCACAGTGCAATCAAACTAGAACTCAGGACTAAGAAACTCAATCAAAACCGCTCAACTACATGGAAACTGAACAACCTGCTCCTGAATGACTACTGGGTACATAACGAAATGAAAGCGGAAATAAAGATGTTCTTTGAAACCAATGAGAACAAAGATACAACATACCAGAATCTCTGGGACACATTTAAAGCAGTGTGTAGAGGGAAATTTATAGCACTAAATGCCCACAAGAGAAAGCAGGAAAGATCTAAAATTGACACTCTAACATCACAATTAAAAGAACTAGAGAGGCAAGAGCAATCACATTCAAAAGCTAGCAGAAGGCTAGAAATAACTAAGATCAGAGCAGAACTGAAGGAGATAGAGACACAAAAAACCCTCCAAAAAATCAATGAATCCAGGAGTTGGTTTTTTGAAAAGATCAACAAAATTGACAGACCGCTAGCAAGGCTAATAAAGAAAAAAAGAGAGAGGAATCAAATAGATGCAATAAAAAATGATAAAGGGGATATCACCACTGACCCCACAGAAATACAAACTACCATCAGAGAATACTATAAACGCCTCTACGCAAATCAACTAGAAAATCTAGAAGAAATGGATAATTTCCTGGACACTTACACTCTCCCAAGGCTAAACCAGGAAGAAGTTGAATCCCTGAATAGACCAATAGCAGGCTCTGAAATTGAGGCAACAATTAATAGCCTACCCACCAAAAAAAGTCCAGGACCAGATGGATTCACAGCTGAATTCTACCAGAGGTACAAGGAGGAGCTGGTACCATTCCTTCTGAAACTATTCCAATCAATAGAAAAAGAGGGAATCCTCCCTAACTCATTTTATGAGGCCAACATCATCCTGATACCAAAGCCTGGCAGAGACACAACAAAAAAAGAGAATTTTAGACCAATATCCCTGATGAACATTGATGCAAAAATCCTCAATAAAATACTGGCAAACCGGATTCAGCAGCACATCAAAAAGCTTATCCACCATGATCAAGTGGGCTTCATCCCTGGGATGCAAGGCTGGTTCAACATTCGCAAATCAATAAACGTAATCCAGCATATAAACAGAACCAAAGACAAGAACCACATGATTGTCTCAATAGATGCAGAAAAGGCTTTTGACAAAATTCAACAGCCCTTCATGCTAAAAACGCTCAATAAATTCGGTATTGATGGAACGTACCTCAAAATAATAAGAGCTATTTATGACAAACCCATAGCTAATATCATACTGAATGGGCAAAAACTGGAAAAATTCCCTTTTAAAACTGGCACAAGACAGGGATGCCCTCTCTCACCACTCCTATTCAACATAGTGTTGGAAGTTCTGGCTAGGGCAAACAGGCAAGAGAAAGAAATCAAGGGTATCCAGTTAGGAAAAGAAGAAGTCAAATTGTCCCTGTTTGCAGATGACATGATTGTATATTTAGAAAACCCCATCGTCTCAGCCCAAAATCTCCTTAAGCTGATAAGCAACTTCAGCAAAGTCTCAGGATACAAAATTAATGTGCAAAAATCACAAGCATTCTTATACACCAGCAACAGACAAGCAGAGAGCCAAATCAGGAATGAACTTCCATTCACAATTGCTTCAAAGAGAATAAAATACCTAGGAATCCAGCTTACAAGGGATGTAAAGGACCTCTTCAAGGAGAACTACAAACCACTGCTCAGTGAAATCAAAGAGGACACAAACAAATGGAAGAACATACCATGCTCATGGATAGGAAGAATCAATATCGTGAAAATGGCCATACTCCCCAAGGTTATTTATAGATTCAATGCCATCCCCATCAAGCTACCAATGACTTTCTTCACAGAATTGGAAAAAACTGCTTTAAAGTTCATATGGAACCAAAAAAGAGCCCGCATTGCCAAGACAATCCTAAGTCAAAAGGACAAAGCTGGAGGCGTCACGCTACCTGACTTCAAACTATACTACAAGGCTACAGTAACCAAAACAGCATGGTACTGGTACCAAAACAGAGATATAGACCAATGGAACAGAACAGAGTCCTCAGAAATAATACCACACATCTACAGCCATCTGATCTTTGACAAACCTGAGAGAAACAAGAAATGGGGAAATGATTCCCTATTTAATAAATGGTGCTGGGAAAATTGGCTAGCCATAAGTAGAAAGCTGAAACTGGATCCTTTCCTTACCCCTTATACGAAGATTAATTCAAGATGGATTAGAGACTTAAATGTTAGACCTAATACCATAAAAACCCTAGAAGAAAATCTAGGTAGTACCATTCAGGACATAGGCATGGGCAAGGACTTCATGTCTAAAACACCAAAAGCAACGGCAGCAAAAGCAAAAATTGACAAATGGGATCTAATTAAACTAAAGAGCTTTTGCACAGCAAAAGAAACTACCATCAGAGTGAACAGGCAACCTACGGAATGGGAGAAAATTTTTGCAACCTACTCATCTGACAAAGGGCTAATATCCAGAATCTACAAAGAACTCAAACAAATATACGAGAAAAAAACAAACAACCCCATCAAAAAGTGGGGAAAGGATATGAACAGACATTTCTCAAAAGAAGATATTCATACAGCCAACAGACACATGAAAAAATGCTCATCATCACTGGCCATCAGAGAAATGCAAATCAAAACCACAATGAGATACCATCTCACACCAGTTAGAATGGCAATCATTAAGAAGTCAGGAAACAACAGGTGTTGGAGAGGATGTGGAGAAATAGGAACACTTTTACACTGTTGGTGGGATTGTAAACTAGTTCAACCATTATGGAAAACAGTATGGCAATTCCTCAAGGATCTAGAACTAGATGTACCATATGACCCAGCCATCCCACTACTGGGTATATACCCAAAGGATTATAAATTAGTCTACTACAAAGACACATGTACACGTATGTTTATTGCGGCACTATTCACAATAGCAAAGACTTGGAATCAACCCAAATGTCCATCTGTGACAGACTGGATGAAGAAAATGTGGCACATATACACCATGGAATACTATGCAGCCATAAAAAAGGATGAGTTTGCGTCCTTTGTAGGGACATGGATGCAGCTGGAAACCATCATTCTTAGCAAACTATCACAAGAAGAGAAAACCAAACACCGCATGTTCTCACTCATAGGTGGGAACTGAACAATGAGATCAGTTGGACTCGGGAAGGGGAACATCACACACTGGGGTCTATCATGGGGAGGGGGGAGGGGGGAGGAGGGAGGGATTGCATTGGGGAGTTATACAAGATATAAATGATGAATTGATGGGTGCTGACGAGTTGATGGGTGCAGCACACCAACATGGCATAAGTATACATATGTAACAAACCTGCACGTTATGCACATGTACCCTAGAACTTAAAGTATAATAAAAAAAAAATAAATAAATAAACTAAGATTAATACCAAAAAAAAAAAAAAAAAAAAAAAAAAAAAAAAAAAAAACTCTGTCATGACACAAATAAATGAGAAATTCTCAAGCACACCTATATTAAGACACCCGGTATTGTAGTAAAAACAAAACAAAACTATTTGGCAACAAGTAGATATTTCATATTCAAAAGATAATCATGTAATTTTTAATTGAAAAAGGAAATCTGAATAGTAAAACAGTTTGGTACACTGAGTAGTCATGTGGAGAAAACTGCAGTTAAATAAACAAAGGCATTCATTGAAGATGGCGATAATTTAGTATTATTAACATTCAAAAAGCTAATCGGTTTAAATGAGCTGACAAGGCTAAAACTGTGCAAGAGAAAAGCTAAGGCCATGCAAACAAAAGGTCTCTGCTGTTCTGAGTAGGGAAATATTTAAATGTTGTCTGCTTCAGTGCTTGTTCTTGAAACTCCTAAACACAAATAGCATCAAATCAGAAATGAGTTTTATTTTCCTAATGAATTATTCAAATCCCAGAATAATCTCCATATCCTAATGTATTCTATTCTAATATTGAAACAGCCAGCTTCTCCTCATTCTCTGGTATGATTAGTACCAGAGACGCAATTGCAATTGCATCTCTGGTACTAATTGCAGAGATGCAAGTACCAGACAGGCAATTGCCATTCAGTATATATGTAACTTTGGCCTAGTTTCTTAACTTACCTAGAACTTCTTTCCTCATATGTGTGATGCACAAATTAATATTATATATCTCATAGGATGTAGCAAATTTTTAAAGACCATCTATCTCACTCCGAGGATGTGGCAAAATTCAACAATGTAATTTATGTTAAATATTTTCAAGGTGCTCAGCACATATCAAACTTCAAATAAATGTTGTCTGATCTTATCTTAATAGACAAATATTTTCATTTATTTTCTATTTTCTTTTTACCTAAGTAGTAATCACACGGCTAAACAACATTTTTTAAATGTTCTGTTCTATTTGTAGACCAATTCACCAAAAGCAACACTTTAGGCCAAGGATAAAAGCTCAACTTAGTGAGGTTACATATTAACTAGTAGATTTTTTTCTGATAGAGAATGCAACCAATTTGATCCAGTGGCAAACATAATAGATACAGTTTATTGTCCTGTGGGACATTATGCAGTTTTATATCTGATCCAGCAATCAGATCCTAACATTTCTTTCATAAATTTCCTAACACTGTTTAGCAATTCAAATACCCTTTGTACTGTACCTTACTGGTTCCCTCTTTAATTAATGAATTGGATTAGATATTTGACACATCCTTATTTTATGTTTATTTGAGAGTCATAATTTTAGCTTTTTGAAAATTATACTTTAATACAACTAACTTTAATTATTTAACTATTTCCTCCAGTGGTTATTCAATATACATAAGAGTTATTTTGAGTGCTACTTCTCAATTTATCAGATTTTGATATTATCTAAGGACTTCTTGCTATGACTGATGAGTATTCAGTCTTCTCAGGCCTAGAGGTTTAATATATTTTTATCTGACTTTATGATATTTTAGCTTCTCTCTGGCTTACCCTTGTGACATTTGAGTAATACATTCACTTTTTGTTTCTTTAATTTAAATTATCATTCGATCCTTTTACAAGATAAGACTATTAATACCAGGCCTACCCTTCAGATCTTCTTCCCTTTCTACTGCTTTCATATTTTCTCATTATTTAATGTTCAGTGTTCGAATAGGATATCATAGGATTTGCTTTGTATTTCTTCTGCTTGAGGTTCTCTGAGATTCTTTAGTCTGTTGTTTAATTCTTTCATTATTATGAGAGAAATTCTCAGCTATTATCTATTCAAAATTTCTTTACTATATCATCTTTCTCTTGTTCTGAAATCCAATATGATAGTTTGATATTGGCCCATGCCTCATGGATGCTGTCTTCTTTTAAATGTGTTTTATTTTCATATTTCAACTTTAGTAATGTCTGCTACATTATTTTCAAGCTCATTGATTGTCTTCCTCTGCTATGTAAAGTCTGCTAATAAATCAGTCAGCCGAATGCTTCCTCTCTGTTATATTTTTTAAAAATTTATAATCATTTCTATTTGACACTTTTATAGTTTCCATTTGTATTAGTCTATTTTCACATTGCTGAAAAAGACATTCTCGACAGTGGGAAGAAAAAGAGGTTTCATTGAACTTAGAGTTTATGGCTGGGGAGTCCTGAGAGTCATGGTGTGAGGTGACAGGCACTTCCTACATGGCAACAAGAGAAAATGAGGTAGAAGCAAAAGCGAAACCCCTGATAAAACCATCAGATCTCATGATACTTATTCACTACCATGAGAACAGTATGGGGGAAACTGCTCCTATGATTCTAATTATCTCCCACTAAGTCCCTCCCACAACACATGGGAATTATGGGAGTATAATTTAAGATGAGATTTGGGTGGGGACACAGAGCCAAACCATATAATTCCACCCCTGGCCCCTCCAAATCTCATGTCCTCACATTTCAAAACCAATTATGGGCCTTCCCAACAGTTCCCCAAAGTCTTAACTCATTTCAGCATTAACCCAAAAGTCCACAATCCAAAGTCTCATCTGAGACAAGTTAATTCCCTTTTGCCTGTGAGCCTGTAAAATCAAAAACAAGCTAATTACTTCCTAGATACAATGGGGGTACAAGTATTGGGTAAATACAGTCATTCCAAATGAGAGAAATTGGCCATAACAAAGTGGTTACAGGGCCCGCACAAGTCTGAAATCCAGCAGCACAGTCAATTTTTAAAGTTCCAAAAAGAACTCCTTTAAGTCCAGGTCTCACATCCATGTCACACTGATGCAAGAGGTGGGTTCTCATGATCTTGGGCAGCTCCACCTCTGTGGCTAGGCAGGGCACAGCCTCCCTCTGGGCTGCTTTCACAGGCTGGTGTTGAGCGTCTGTGGCTTTTCCAGGCAAAAGGTGCAAGCTGTTGGTGGATCTACCATTCTGACGTCTGGAGGACAGTGGCCCTCTTCTCATAGCTCTACTAGGCAGGTGCCCCAGTGGGGACTCTGTGTGGGGGCTCCAACCCCATATTTCCCTTCTGCACTGCCCTAGCAGATGTTCTCCATGAGCACCCTGTCCCTGCAGCAAACTTCTACCCGGGCATCCAGGTGTTTTCATACATTTGAAATCTAGGTGGAGGTTCCCAAACCCCAATTCTTGACTTCTGTGCATTTGCAGGCTTAACACCACATGGAAGCTGCTAAGGCTTGGGGCTTGCTCCCTCTGAAGCCACTGCCTGAGCTCTACATTGGCCCCTTTCAGCCATGGCTGGAGTGGCTTGGACACAGGCAACAAGTCCCTATGCTGCACACAGCACATGGACCCTGGGCCCGGCCAACAAAACCATTTTCTCCTAGGCCTCTGTGCCTATGATGGGAGGGGCTGCCATGAAGACCTCTGTCATTCCCTGCATAAATTTTCCCTGTTGTCAGGGATTAACATTCAGCTCCTAGTTACTTAAGCAAATTTCTGCAGCTGGCTTGAATTTCTCCTCAGAAAATAGGTTTTTATTTTTTATCACATTGTCAGGCTGCAAATTTTCCAAACCTTGATGCTCAGCTTCCCTTATAAAACTGAATGCCTTTAACAGCACCCAAGTCACCTCTTGAATGTCTTGCTGCTTAAAAATTTCTTCCACCAGATACCCTAAATAATCTGCCTCAAGTTCAAAGTTCCACAAATCTCTAGAGCAGGGCAAAATGCTACCAGCCTCTTTGCTAAACATAACAAGAGTCACCTTTGCTCCAGTTCCCAACAAATTCTTCATCTCCATCTGAGACCACCTCAGCCTCGACCTTATTGTCCATACCACTATCAGGTTTTTTGTCAAAACCATTCAACAAGTCTCTAGGAACTTCCAAACTTTCCTACATTTTCTTGTCTTCTTCTGAGCCCTCCAAACTGTTCCAACCTCTGCCTGTTACCAGTTCCAAAGTCACCTCCATATTTTTAGGTGTCTTTTCAGCAATGCCCGACTATACTGGTACCAATTTACTGTATTAGTCTGTTTTCATATTGCTGCTAAAGACATACCCGATACTGGGAAGAAAAATATGTTTAATTGAACTTACAGTTCCACATGGCTAGGGAGGCCTCAGAATCATGGTAGGAGGCAAAAGGCACTTCTTACAGGATGGTGACAAGAGAAAATGAGGAAGATGCAAAAGTGGAAACCCCTAATAAAGGAATCAGATCTCATGAGACTTATTCACTACCATGAGAAAAGTACGGGGAAAACTGCCCCATGCTTCTAATTATCTCCCACTGGGTGGGAGATTATGAGAGTACAATTCAAGATGAAATTTTGGTGGACACGTAGCCAAACTATATCACCATTTCTCTGCTCAAATATCCTTTCTTTTCCTGAATTCTGTTCATCTTTTCTCTTAGATTATTTAGTACATTACTTATAGCTATTTTAATGTCATCTCTGTGTCTAGTTCTGTTTATCTCTTGAAAATGTGTTAATTTTTCATCCTTTTTGTGTCTGTCAATTTTTTAATGAATACAGTTCATTGTGTATAGGACAGTAGAGACTGAGTTAAATCATATTTATGTATGTGTATGTATCTTCTTTGGGAGGTTCAATCACTCTATCCAGGGGTTGAGTTAGTTTATACTTTTGTGTTTCTGTCATTACTTCCAGTGCAACACAAGCATCCCATCTTTCCAGAATTGGACTGCTATTTCTTGTGCCCTAGGGTAAAGACTGCAGTGTTTGATTGTTTTTTTCTTTTTTCACCATTTGTGTGTTACTCTAAGCTTTCAGTCATCTTTGCACTCCTGGACCCCATAGTGATATCCTCTCCTTGCTCTTGTTTTCCCTAAAAAAATAACTACTATTTCTTGTTACTCACTGCTAGAATTGTTTTAGGAGGTTAGGGGATTCTCAGTTATGTTCGTCCAGCCTTGGTCACAGAAAGGACATATGAGCCTGGGCCTCAATAATGGAGCTTTCTCAGTATCCCTGCACTTCCCAACTTTACCTTGTATCTGTGGTGGTTCTTCTGTGAACGTTTTCTGCCCTTCTCTCCGTGGGAGTAAATTTCCACTTAGTTTCTACTTGGCTCAGAATCTTGAGTCTAAGAGCATTTTCTGTCCCTCCCCACAGGTGCAGACCATTTTTCCTTCTATTTCTTTCCAGAACCAGTGGCTATTTACCCAGGGTTCTAGAGGCAGGTTAGTTTTTTTCTATATCACTCACTTGAGGGTCCTTTTCTTAAGGGTAATAAATTGTCTTTGACCTTTCTTGTGAGAACCTGCTGGGACTCATGGAAAAGTACTTGTAAGTAAATGTGGACTCCCTTTGACCTAGAGCTCCCAGTTATGTTAAACTGTCAAGCTGGCCTACATTCGGCCTTTGAGAGTTTGTTTAAAATATCAGCTGTATTCCTTTTATCTACTTTTATGATGACCACCTCTTCCTCTTGTGCTCTGCCAACTGCAAAACAAACTGTTTTATTTCTCCTGAGGCATTTGAGTTTTGAGAATATAGCTTACTTGGCTGCATTATAACCTCAGTTTTCTAAGGGAATTTAAAACATTGTAGATTATATGGCTCTCATTTTTAGAGTAAAATCACATACTGTGCTGAGTTTCTACACCTTAAGCAAAGAAGAACTATTACTTGGCTTTGTTTGTGAAAATATTTTAAAAGGTAAATAACAATGTTTTTAATAAGACACCTATTTTCACTGGAAAAGTAGATCTTATGTCAATTATTTCAATGATCTTAGAATTATTTTTTGTTGCCATTAAGAATACTGTTACAATTACTAGATTGGTGCAAAAGTAATTGTGGTTTTTGCCATTACTTTCAGTGACAAAGACAGCAATTACTTTTGCACTAACCTACTATTTATACTTTCAAAATGTGAACTGGTTGCTCCCTGCTATAATATTAACAAAAGAAATTTAGTTTGTATAATTACTTGTATTATACTTAGAACTATTTTACTTTTCTAGAAACATCCCTCATGTTGCTATTACAATCTTTTAAACAACCTGAAATGAATTGCTAGAGCTTATAAATTTTTTTCTAAAATTTTATACAAATTTAAGTTTGTTTTTGTTTGCAGGTAAAAATAAATTATCAACAATATCTCCTTGATATTTCTGGATGCTACAAAGGAAGTACCCACTATGCCTATAGTTCAACACCAGTATAACTTCATCTGTACATAAATATTTCTGAGAAGATTAAATAAATCAACTTGGAAATACTACTTCTATATTCAGTAAATCATGAGGAATCTTAGATTAATATTTCTTTCCAAAAATTCCTTTGCCTAATCTCCTGTAAAGAATACAGATCAGCTTATGCCTGTAATCCTAGCACTTTGGGAGGCTAAGGCAGGCAGATCACCTGAGGTCAGGAGTTTGAGACCAGCCTGGCCAATAAGGTGAAACTCTGTCTCTATTAAAAATACAAAAATTAGCCAGGCACCGTGGCACATGCCTGTAATCCCAGCTACTTCAAAGGTTGAGGCAGGAATTGCTTGAACCTGGGAGGCAGAGTTTACAGTGAGCTGAAATTGTGCCACTGCACTCAGCAGCCTGGGCAACAGAGCGAGACTCCAACTCAAACAGAAAAAAAAAAAAAGTTGGGGGGGGAGGGGAATATAGAAGAGTCTCCAAGGTGGAATAGATGACATGAAACAAATCTCATTAGCATTGAAAGGATTAAAATTATAAAAGGACATTCTCTGATCACCAGGTAATTAGATTAGAAATCAATTACAGAAAAAGATCTAAAAAATCTCTAAACATTTGGAAATTAAACAATACAGTTGTAAATAATCAATGGATCAAAAAATAAATCACACAATAAATTAGAAAATATCTTGAACTGAATGATAATGAAGACTAAATTTACTAGATTTTGCTGACTTGAGCTAAAGATGTACTTATGAAAGAATTACATCAATAAATGCTTATAATGGAAAATTACAAAGGTCTAATATCAATGACTGAAGCTTTTTAATGAAGATTGAAAATTAAAATCACATTAAATGCAAAGTAGGTAGAAATAAAGAAAAAAAGAACAAAATCACTGATATTAAGAAACAAAAAAATAATCAAAAATCAAAACTGATTTTTGGAAAAGATCAATATAATTGACATACTTCTATCTAGACCTAGCAATAAAAAGGAGAATGAAGAACACAGAAATGGCCAATATTAGAAAGATAAACAGGAACTCTGATTCTACTCTAATATTAAATGGTATTAAGGCAATATTATCAATAACTAAGTCAACAAATTCAACAGTTTAGAGAAAATGGACAAATTCTTTGGAAGATACAAAGAACTGAAACTAATACAGGAAGAAATACAAAATATTCATAGATCTTTAAATAAATTCAACTTGTAATTAAAAGCCTTCTAGCAAAGGAAACTACAGAGCCAGTTTGCTTCACTAGTAAATTCTATCAAACAGTAAAGAAATAATAGCAAGTCACTAAAAAATATTTTGTAATATACAGAAGAGAACATTTCCAAATACTTTTATGACAATATTGCCTTGATGTCAAGACTGGGCAAATACACAAGAAAACTATAGGCTTCATTAACATAATATGAGAGATGCAGGGGAAAAGAGAGACACTCATGAACATAGATGTAAACATCCTTAACAAAACATTACCTAATTCAATCCAGCAATACATAAAAAGAAATGTATTATTATGAGGTAGGGCTTACCTTAAAAACGAAAGTTTAACATTTGAAAAATATTCAATGTATTAATTCAGTTTGAAAGAATAAAGAAAATGACATGATCATCTTAATACAGAAAAATCACATCACAAAATTCAATCAATATCCATTCATACAAAAAAAAAAAAACTTGACAAACTAGAAACAGAAAAGACTTTCTGTGATATTATATAGAGCATCTATGGAACAACTACCTAAAAATCTTACTTAATGATGATAGATTGAACATTGTTGCCATAAAAATAGGAACAAGGCAAACATGTCTCCTCTTCTCTTTTCTATTCAACATAGTACTGGAGATTCTAGGCCATACTATAGGCGAGAATAACAAATAATGACGAATATATTATAAAGAAAGAAGAAAAACTATTGATTTGCATAGGAAAAAATCTTATACCTGAAAAAAACTAAGGCATATACAACCAAAAGCTACTAGCACTAAGAAGTTAATTTATCAAGAAAACAGAATACAAGTTCAATGTACAAAACAAACATTATTTTTCATACACTAGAAATCAACAATTGGAAAATAAAATATTTTATCATTGCATGAAAAACACCTTAAATACTTAGATAAACAACAGAAATTGGTGCAAACTTCCACAAAAAAAACTACAAAACATTCTTAAAAGTGACTAAAGTCCTAGAAAAAAGGAATATATCATAATGAATTGGAAGACTCAATATTATTAAAATATAAAAATTCCCTCAAATTATCTATAAGTTCAAAACAATCTCAATCAACATCCCAGCAAGATGCAAAAATTCACAAGCTGAATTTAATATTTACATGGAAATACAAAAAAACCTAAACACCAAAGTAATTTTGAAAAGAAGAACAAAACTGTAAGTCTTACGGTACCTGATAAACCTATGGTAATCAAGACAGTGTGGCTCTAACACAGAGATATATAGGTAAATGAGAGAATAGAAAGTCTATATACATACACACACTCACGATCAATTGATTTTCAAAAGGATCAATTTAAAGAGACAGGATAATCTTTTCAATTAATAGTACTGGAAAATCTGGTATCTGTTCACATGGGGAAAAAGTGAATGAATCCTCGCCTCCAATACGCATAAAAACATGGGATCAATTATATATCTCAATCTAAAGCAAAAAATATAAAACAAAGGAAAACAAGAGAAAATCTTTGTGACATTAGGGGAAGCAGGGATTCTTAGCTAGGACTCTAAAAGTTTTAATAATAGAAGAACAAAATTCATAAATTGCACTTATTCAGAATTTAAAACTTTGTTTCTAAAATAAAAGAACAAGCTCTATATTTGGAGAAAATATTAGCTATATATATATATATCTATTACAGCATTGTTATCTAAAGCATAATAAATACTCTTTAAACTCATTAGTAAGAAAAACAAAACAAAAAAATGGGCAGCAAATTTTAACAGAATATATAATAATAAATAAAATATAATAAATGTTAAATATTCACGTGAAAAATTATCATCATTAGTCATCAAGGAAATGCAAATTAAAACTATAATGACATACATCTATACTCTACCAAAAAGGCTAAAATTAAAAAGATTGGGAGGGCACAGTGGCTTATGCCTGTAATCCCAGCACTTTGGGAGGCCAAGGTGGGCAGATCACTTGAGCTCAGGAGTTTGAGACTAGACTGGGCAACATGGTGAAACCCTGGTTCTACTTTTTTTTTTAATTAGCTGGGTGCGGTGGCATGCTCCTGTAGTCCCAGCTACTTGGGAGGCTGAGGTGGGAGGATGGCTTGAGCCCAGGAGACGGAGATTGCAGTGAACCGAGATGGTACCACTGCACTCCAGCCTGGGTAAGAGAGCCAGATCCTGTCTCAAAAAATAAAATAGTAAAAAATATATTAAAATAATTTTAAAAACTTAAAAGTGTTGACAACTGAGCATTAAGAACTCTCATACATTGGATGACACTACCACTTAGGAAAATAATGCAAAATATTCGAAAAACAATATTAAATATTAATTTGTGATGTATCTCCAGGTGAGACTATTAATCTTTTTTAGGAATTAGTCAAGAGAAATCAAGACATACACACAGGGACTTGTACTCAAATGTTCAAGACAGTTTTATAATAACCAAAAACTGAAAACATACCAATGTCCATCACCATTTAAATGAAACACATGGTCTCAGGAGACAAAATATGGGGCTATTTCTATAAACTGGCTTAATATAGACTAAATGCAGTCTCACCAAGAAATGGTACATGTATTGAATGAATCTAAAATCAAACATTTATTGCTTGAGTATAAAGACTGTCAGCAGTATGTGTCGCAACAAAATAGCACTTATCAGTCCAAGTATAATGAGAGCCTGAAGTTCAAAATTTTATCTCAAATGTAAGTCCCCATGGGCATTTATAATGTGTACACCAAGTTATGGCAATGATTAATACAGAGAAAAGTGCTATGAATTGTGATCAGTAAAGATTATGTGAGGGCAGTGATGCTAATGGTTATAAAGATTCATGGACATGAATAGAAGGAACAGATGAACATGACCCAGTGCAATACACATCTTTGTGGAGACTTGACCGTCATGCATCTGATCACACAAATTGACACTTTCCCTGTTAATGCTCAACTATCTTTATTCAATATAAATGACCATCGCTATACCACAAAAAGAATAAAAAAGTGTTTGAGTTTCATTAAAGGATAGAAAAAGTTTACTCTTCTGAACTGTAAATATACCTCAGAAAATACCATATACTTTAAAATTATCCAAAACAGTTACTACATGCCATATATTTTCTAACACTGCTTATTTTACTCATTAGCATTTTTACAAAAAGGACAGTAGTTGCCAGGAAATTTCCACATTCCCAGAAATGGCAGGCAAAAGCAGTGGTAAGTAAGGGAATCCAAGTAAATTGAATGAGTCTTATTTCTGTGAGCTATACTCAAACTTATTAGTCTATGTCTATTCACCAGAATCATGATAAACTATTTCATCTAATGCCAATCTATTAAATAATCTCTCTACTAAAATAAACTTGCCAGGCATAACCCAGTGTGATGCCTCAAATTAAAAAAAGGAAAAACTGATTCAGAAGTCACTGGTAGTATAAACACAGTCGGGCAACACTTGTAGTCCCTTTTCCCTCATAGTCATGGTGATAGATGGAGAGAACTAAAAATAACTGCACAACAGATGGTAAGAAGCATAGCAACAGCACCTGATTTTCTGCAATGCTTTTTGCAAATGTTAACATGCATAAGGCATAATGAGAGAACTGATGCAACTTCGAAAGAGGCACTGTTTATAAAATCCTAAATATTAAAGAGTAACCTAATAAACATGGATGCCTTGCCCCTGGCTACTGGCTAAGCTTCTAAATTCCAGGAGCTTAGGAAATCCAGCCAGAGGATGCAGTCTTTCTCCAGCGTCTGTGACAGGATCATGCAGTTGCTCCAGGGAAAGCACACACCACATGATCCATGCGTAGAATCGCATCTTGGCACTACACCATCATGTGAAAATGTAACAACTTTGATACAGCATCCAAGAAAAACATGAAATTAAATGAGATGTAGAAAAACAAGCTTGTGTGAGCATGAGAACAGCTTTTGAAAAAATTAGACTCTTATTTCACAACCTGCTTGGGCCAAAAATCCATTGAAAATTGGTCCCATTGTGACCGCAGTTTCAATGACAACCCTACTTACTAAATTGTCTAATTT
This sequence comes from Rhinopithecus roxellana, assembly GCF_007565055.1. Classification (NCBI taxonomy): domain Eukaryota; kingdom Metazoa; phylum Chordata; class Mammalia; order Primates; family Cercopithecidae; genus Rhinopithecus; species Rhinopithecus roxellana. Next base: position 136,218,199 of record NC_044552.1, on the reverse strand, counting down.
CTGCCTCCCTTCTGCTGTGCTTTCCTGCTCTTATTTGGCCAGAAATATAAACACTATAGCATCAGGACGACCTTGTACTTTGGGGAAAAAAAGATTTATGGCATTTTTTTATGATTAAAAAAGTTCCTGCTAATTTAACAAAGATTGAAATGAACGCAGCTATTTATTAAGTGCCCATTACTAGTCCTATGTATGTCAAATTTGATGAGTGGAAAAAAACTGTACATAATACTGCAGTTGTTCACGTGGATACCCAGCCAAAGGGCAAGGGACGGCTGAAATCCAGGCGAGCTCTATTTATAGTGCCTTCTCCCGAGATGAAGAGACTTCTGGCTAATTTTCCCAGCCACTGGTGGCATCTATTAGCAATTTGTGTGCTTGAGGAAGGATGTCTTTTCTGAATGCACACAAACATACTGGTATGCAAACAGAGACCCCAAATATGAAAAGGAACCTAATGAAATGGAAAACAAACAAAAAACTTGACAGGTATGATAATGGTCAAGAAATAAGAAAGGAAACTGAAAAAGAAGAGTTTCTATAAAAGATCCAGAAGGCTGTACCTTGAAGAAAAAGCAGGATTGGGTATCAGGAGAAAGACTGTAGACATCACAGGCACTGGAGTTAAATGGGATCACAACCAGCGTATTCCCCAGGAGCTACATCATTCCTTTAAAACTGGGTGAGATTAGAGTTGTGCTCAATAGCTGAGAAGACACAACATGTTCTTATTCATGTACTATCCATCACTGTGGAAAACAGTTTTATATTTTTAAGAAAAATATCCCAAGAAAGAGAAGAAATTTTTATTTTCTTAACAGAAAATACATTTCCACTGTGAATTTTGCTTTCAAATAGTACAATTCAGGATTGTGTAAAAATTTTTTAAAATTGTCAAATAATGGGTCAATGGTAATTTTTTAAAAAGTACTGATTCTATTGAATCACATGTATTCTAAATGTACAGATTAAATAAGGAAATCACAAAGTATTGAGAAAAAGATAAAACATGGGCCATAAAGACGTGGAATGTACCAATGTGAATTTTTATTTTTTATTATACTTTAAGTTCTAGGGTATGTGTGCACAACCTACAGGTTTATTACATAGGTATACATGTGCCATGGTGGTTTGCTGCACCCATCAACTCGTCATTTACATTAGGTATTTCTCCTAATGCTAACCCTCCCCTAGTCCCCCACTCTTGACAGTACCCAGTGTGTGATGTTCCCTTGCCCTGTGTCCAAGTGTTCTCACTGCTGAATTCCCACCTATAAGTGAGAACGTGCAGTGTTTGGTTTTCTGTCCTTGTGATAGTTTGCTGAGAATGATGGTTTCCAGCTTCATCCATGTCCCTACAAAGGACATGAACTCATCCTTTTTTATGGCTGCTAGTATTCCATGGTTTATATGTGCCACATTTTCTTAATCCAGTTTATCATTGATGGACATTTGGGTTTGTTCCAAATCTTTTCTATTGTGAATAGTGCTGCAATAAACCTATGTGTGCATGTGTCTGTATAGTAGCATGATTTATAATCCTTTGGGTATATACCCAGTAATGGGGCCACTGGGTCAAATTATATTTCTAGTTCTAGATCCGTAAGAATCGCCAGATTTTCTTACACAATGTTGGAACTAATTTACACTTCCACCAACAGTGTAAAAGCATTCCTATTTCTCCACATCCTCTCCAACAAATGTTGTTTCCTGACTTTTTAATGATTGCAGTCTAACTGATGTGAGACGGTATCTCACTGTGGTTTTGATTTGCATTTCTCTGATGACCAGTGATGATGAGCATGTTTTCATGTGTCTGTTGGCTCCATAAATGTCTTCTTTTGAGAAGTGTCTGTCCATATTCTTTGCCTACTTTCTGATGGGGCTTTTTGCTTTTCTCTTGCAAATTGGTTTAAGTTCTTTGTAGATTCTGGATGTTAGCTCTTTGTCAGACGGGTAGATTGCAAAAATTTTCTCCCATTCTGTAGGTTGCCTGTCCACTCTGATGGTAGTTTCTTTTGCTGTGCAGGAGCTCTTTTGTTTAATTAGATCCCACTTGTCTATTTTGGCTTTTGTTGCCATTGCTTATGGTGTTTTAGTCATGAAGACTTTGTCCATGGCCATGTCCTGAATGGTATTGCCTAGGTTTTCTTCCAGAGTTTTTATAGTTTTAGGTCTTACATTTAAGTCTTTAATTCATCTTGAATCAATTGTTGTATAAGGTGTAAGGAAGGGATCCAGTTTCAGCTTCTTACATATGGCTAGCCAGTTTTCTCAGCACCATTTATTAAATAGGGAATCCTTTCCCCATTTCTTGTTTTTTCAGGTTGGTCAAAGATCAGATAGTTGCAGATGTGTGGTGTTATTTCTGAGCCCTCTGTTCTGTTCCATTGGTCTATATATCCGTTTTGGTACCAGTACCATGCTGTTTTGGTTACTGTAGCCTTGTAGTACAGCTTGAAGTTAGGTAGCATGATGCCTCCAGCTTTGTTCTTTTTGCTTAGGATTATCTTCGCTATGCAGGCTCTTTTTGGGTTCCACATGAACTTTAAAGTAGTTTTTTTCCAATTCTGTGAAGAAAGTCATTGGTAGCTTAATGGGGATGGCACTGAATCTATAAATTACCTTGGGCAGTATGGCCACTTTCATGATATAGATTCTTCCTATCCATGAGCATGGAATGTTCTTCCATTTATTTGTGTCCTCTTATTTCTTTGAGCAGTAGTTTGTAGTTCTCCTTGAAGAGTTCCTTCACAAACCTTGTAAGTTGGATTCCTAGGTATTTTATTATCTTAGTAGCAATTGTGAATGGGAGTTCACTCATGATTTGGCTCTCTGTCTGTTGTTGGTGTATAAGAATGCTTGTGATTTTTGCATACTGATTTTGTATCCTGAGACTTTGCTGAAGTTGCTTATCAGCTTAAGGAGATTTTGGGCTGAGACAATGGGGTTTTCTAAATTTACAATCGTGTCATCTGTAAACAGGGACAATTTGACTCCCTCTTTTTCTAATTGAATACCCTTTATTTCTTTCTCTTGCCTGATTGCCCTGGCCAGGACTTCCAACACTATGTTGAATAGGAGTGGTGAGAGAAGGCATACTTGTCTTGCGCCAGTTTTCAAAGGGAATGCTTTCAGTTTTTGCCCATTCAGTATGATATTGGCTGTGGGTTTGTCATAAATAGCTTTTATTATTTTGACATACATTTCATCAATACCTAGTTTGTTGAGAGTTTTTAGCATGAAGGGCTGTTGAATTTTGTTTAAGGCCTTTTCTGCCTCTATTGAGATAATCATGTGGTTTTTGTCATTGGTTCTGTTTATGTGATGTATTACATTTATTGATTTGCATATGTTGAGCCAGCATTGCATCCCAGGGATGAAGCCAACTTGATCGTGGTGGATAAGCTTTTTGATGTGCTGGTGGATTCAGTTTACCAGTATTTTATTGAGGATTTTCACATTGATGTTCATTAAGGATATTGGTCTAAAATTCTTTTTGTTGTGTCTCTGCCAGGCTTTGGTATCAGGATGATGATAAAATGACTTAGGGAGGATTCTCTCCTTTTATTGATTGGAATAGTTTCAGTAGGAATAGTACCAGCTCTTCTTTTTACCTCTGGTAGAATTCAGCTGTGAATACATCTGGTCCTGGACTTTTTTTGGTTGGTAGGCTATTAATTATTGCTTCAATTCTAGATCCTGTTATTCAGAGATTCAACTTCAACTTCTTCCTGGTTTAGTCTTGGAGAGTGTATGTGTCCAGGAATGTATCCATTTCTTCTAGATTTTCCAGTTTATTTGCATAGCGGTGTTTATAGTATTCTCTGATGGTAGTTTGTATTTCTGTGGGATAGGTGTCATTTTTTATTACATCTATTTGATTCTCCTCTCTTTTCTTCTTTATTAGTCTTGCTAGTCATCTATCAATTTTGTTGATCTTTTCAAAAAACCAGCTCCTGGATTCATTGATTTTTTGGTGCGTTTTTGTGTATCTCCTTCAATTCTGCTCTGATCTTAGTTATTTCTTGCCTTCTGCTAGCTTTTGAATTTGTTTACTCTTGCTTCTGTAGTTCTTTAATGTGATGTTAGCATGTCGATTTTAGATCTTTCTTGCTTTCTCTTGTGGGCATTTAGTGCTATAAATTTCCCTCTACACACTGTTTTAAATGTGTCCCAGAGATTCTGGTATGTTGTATCTTTGTTCTCATTGGTTTCAAAGAACATCTTTATTTCTACCTTCATTTCGTTATGTACCCAGTAGCCATTCAGGAGCAGTTGTTCAGGTTGCATATACTTGTGCAGTTTTGAGTAAGTTTCTTAATCCTGAGTTCTAATTTGTTTGCACTGTGGTCTGAGAGACAGTTTGTTGTTATTTCTGTTCTTTACATTTGCTGAGGAGTGGTCAATTTTAGAGTAAGTTAGATGTGGTGCTGAGCAGAATGTATATTCTGTTGATTTGGGGTGGAGAGTTCTGTAGATGTCTATTAGGTCTGTTTAGTGCAGAGCTGAGTTCAAGTCCTGGATATCCTTGTTAACCTTCTGTCTCAATCTTTCTAATATTGACAGTGGGGTGTTAAAGTTTTCTATTATTATTGTGTGGGAGTCTAAGTCTCTTTGTAGGTTTCTAAGGACTTGCTTTATGAATCTGGGTGCTCCTGTATTGGGTACATATATATTTAGGTTAGCTCTTCTTGTTGAATTGATCCCTTTACCATTATGTAATAGCCTTCTTTGTCTCTTTTGATCTTCGTTGGTTTAAAGTCTGTTTTAATAGAGACTAGGATGGCAACCCCGGCTTTTTTGCTTTCCATTTGCTTGGTATATCTTTCTCTATCCCTTTATTTTGAGCCTATGTGTGTCTCTGCATGTGAGATTGGTCTCCTGACTACAGCACACTGATGGGTCTTGACTCTTTACCCAATTTGCTAGTCTGTGTCTTTTAATTAGGGCATTTAGCCCATTTACATTTAAGGTTAATATTGTTATGTGTGAATTTGATCCTGTCATTATGATGTTAGCTGGTTATTTTGCCCATTAATTGATGCAGTTTCTTCATAGCATTGAGGGTATTTACAATTTGGCATGCTTTTGCAGTGGCTCATACTGGTTGTTCCTCTCCACGTTTAGTGCTTCCTTCAGGAGCTCTTGTAAGACAGGCCTGGTGGTGACAGAATCTCTCAACATTTGCTTGTCTGTAAAGGATTGTATTTCTCCTTCACTTATGAAGCTTAGTTTGGCTGGATATGAAATTCTGGGTTGAAAATTATTTTCTTTAAGAATGTTGAAAATTGGCTCCCAATCTCTTCTGGCTTGTGGAATTTCTACCAAGAGAGCCACTGGTAGTCTGATGGGCTTCCCTTTGTGGGTAACCTGACCTTTCTCTCTGGCTGTCCTTAACATTTTTTCCTTCATTTCAACCTTGGTGTATCTGACAATTATGTGTCTTGGGGTTGCTCTTCTCGAGGAATATGTTTGTGGTGTTCTATTTCCTGAATTTGAATGTTGGCCTGCCTTGCTAGGCTATGGAAGTTCTCCTGGATAATATCCTGAAGAGTGTTTTCCAACTTGGTTCCATTCTGTCTGTCACTGTCAGGTACACCAATCAAACATAGATTTGGTCTTTTCACATAGTCCCATATTTCTTGGAGGCTTTGTTCGTTTCTTTTTGCTCTTTTTTCTCTAATCTTGTCTTCTCACTTATTTTATTAATTTGATCTTCAATCACTGATATCCTTTCTTCCACTTGATCGAATTGGCTATTGAAGCTTGTGCATGTGTCACAAAGTTCTCATGCCATGGTTTTCAGCTCCATCGGGTCATTTAAGGTCTTCTCTACAATGTTTATTCTGGTTAGCCATTCATCTAACCTTTTTTCAAGGTTTTTAGCTTCCTTGTGATGGGTTAGAACATTGAATGTTTTTTAATGTGAAGAATTCATGAGGAAAACATCTTTTTTTTTCCTTCACATAGATACACATAGTAGTTTAGAATACTGAAAATAATCAAAACATTAACAAGGGATTTCCACATTTACAACTATGTTAATACTCAAAGCCATGATTATAACACACTAAGTTCATCCATACAGGAAGCATACTGTTCATTTTCTTTCATACTTTTCATTTTTAAATGACCATTAATCCCTCCTTTTCCACTTAATGTCTTTATTTTCTACCTGACCACCACTACATTTTCTCCCTCCCTAATTTCCAATGTCCTAACTCACTTCCTAACAATGAACACTCTCTTAAAACCCAACTTAGTACACTGTCTTTCTTGCACCTAAATATTTGTATAAATAAAGTGTACTATTTGTTGCAGAAATAGTTACTTTTTTAGGTTATTTTTTTTAACCGACCTATCAACAGTCCTAAAGTATAGTCAGACTGGGACAGATATGAAGGGAGCAACCAGGATGGAATAAACAATATAAATGAAGATCCTTGAGGAGTAAAAGGGTTCCTGCGGGGCCATGAATGTTATTTTCTCTGCTTAGAAAGACATTCCCTAAAGATACCTCCCAGTTGGCCAGGTTTTTCCTACCACTCATTCTCTACAACTTGGTGCCATCCTGCTGTGAAGCCTCACATAACTTCTTATTTTGTGGGCCCTGATGGCACTCTGCTTAACTGGCTGCTAAAGCAATTACCACGATTCCTTGTAGAAAGGGGATCACGTTAATCCCCCACCTACCACAAAAACCTGCTAGAAATGGAAGAAAGGAGAAAAAGGAAAGGAGAGAGAAAAGGAAGAGGAAAAAAGGAAAAAAATAGAATATTAAATTCTAAAGAGAAGCCATTAAAAATGTAATAGTTTTCTCAAAACATTTAAAGAACTGTCTTGTAAGAAAGAACCCTCATTTCTAAATGGTTTGGAGAACAGAAGAGTAAACAAATGCTAAGAAGAGTCATAGAGTCAGTTTTTGACTCACATTATAAGAATGAGCTCTATGAAATTATAGTTGTCTGAAATGGGATAAAGTACTTCGTTCTTTGTCTCTGGAAATATCCATATAAAGTCTGGAAAATTACTTTCAAGAGATACTGGTATGGGATTTATATAGAGAGTACACAATGGTTGGACCAGATTGACATCTCAAACCTGGATTATATTCTTTCACTGAATTTCAACATCTTCAGGGGAGGTAATACATTGATTAAGACTCTGTTTTTCTCTATTTTTTAACCATTAAATTTTGCATGGAGAACATTGTTTTTAATATTTATTTTTATAAATCTGCTTTGGTCTTCTAAAAGAACTAAAAACATTTCATGAAATCCTTATGGTGAGTTATCACATTACACAGATTGACATCTGAAAACAGTTTTAAAAAGTACAAGGCAATGAGACATACCACAGACAAGTATTTTTATGTCTACCGTACATGGGAGAAAAACAAATTCAAAATATATGAACCATACTTCACAGAAAAGTGTCTGTGACATATACATAAAAGCTATGGATAGACTATGTACAAATAATTATCATGATTTCTAAATATAGTCATTACACATTTATATCATGTTTTTAGTTTGTTACATGTGGAAATATCTAGATGGTTGATCAAATGTTATGCAACTTTTTGCCAATATTTGAAATTTGGCAAAAGTTAAATGTTTCCATTATTTATTAAGCCCCTATGAATTTCAAGGATTATTAGAACTGCTTGATTCATTTGGAAGGTTCCTAGTGATGGATTTGTTTATAAAAGCATGTTAATGCCTAGAAAATGTACTCAATTAAATACATTTTTGAGATGAATTTTTCATCAAAAGGAATGCTAATTCTGAACTTATCCTAAGAACTTAGATTCTAATCCCTCTTTGGCCATGTTTCCTCAATACAGCAGCTATTTCAACTCCATGCCAGGGACTTTACATTGTACCAAGGAAGCCCTGGCTGAGTTTGTACCTTAGGAATTTCTTTCTTTATTGAGAAAAGACTAACAAGGAACTGGATTGGGTTTGATGTAGCCCCATGTGAACTAGACAGCTTATGTCCCACAGATGGTCTCACTTAAGACTAAATAACCTAGATTTTGTGGAAATAAACTGATGTTCAATTACCATGGAAACTGGATACTGTACTGTTGATACCATAGGACCAAAACCAAACAGGGAGTCTTACCAAAATAAAGCAATGATGAAAACTTAGTATTTTCCTATAGACCTTGAAACTATACCTTTCATTCTAAAATGCCAAAGGGTTCAAGCCTATCAGTTATTAAAAATAACACAAAAACATCAAACTGACCAGGCATGGTGGCTCACATCTGTAATCCCAGCACTCCAGCACTTAGGGAGGCTGAGGCGGGCGGATCACAAGGTCAGGAAATCGAGACCATCCTGGTCAACATAGTGAAACCCTGTCTCCACTAAAAATACAAAAATCAACGGGGCATGGTGGTGCAGGTCTGTAGTCCCAGCTCCTTGGGAGGCTGAGGCAGGAGAATCGCTTGAACCTGGAAGGTGGAGGTTGCAGTGAGCCGAGATTGTGCCACTGAACTCCAGCCTGGCGACAGAGTGAGACTCCATCTCAAAAAAAAAAAAAAAAAACTCAAGCTATGAATAAATGTTAATGCCCACAAGCTTCTAAAAATAAAGGAGACTTAGATATACTCCTTACATATAATGTAGAAGAAAGATTATATGAAGATTACATGTAATTTTATGAAGAAATGCAAACAAATGTTTTGTAGCTTTAAATACTTGTTTTTCATGAAAACTTTGTAGTAAGTTGATGACCTGACTTTCAATAGAGGTCATCTTAAAAATAAAAATTAAAGAATTAGCAGGTAATTCAATTAAATATTTTGGTCTATAATTTTTTTTTACCATCTCCCTCCCAAAAAAATTGTTTATAGACATACTAGTGGTCTTTTTTTTTTTTTTTTTTTTTTTTTGAGAAAGAGTCTCGCTCTGTTGCCCGGGCTGGAGTGCAGTGGCTGGATCTCAGCTCACTGCAAGCTCCCCCTCCTGGGTTTACACCATTCTCCTGCCTCAGCCTCCCAAGTAGCTGGGACTACAGGCGTCCGCCACCTCGCCTGGCTAGTTTTTGTTTTCTTGTATTTTTTAGTAGAGACAGGGTTTCACCGTGTTAGCCAGGATGGTCTTGATCTCCTGACCTCGTGATCCACCCGTCTTGGCCTCCCAAAGTGCTGGGATTACAGGCTTGAGCCACCACGCCCGGCCTTACTAGTGGTATTTTATTCATTGTGGGATTCATGACAGCAGCCATGGTCTGACCACTATACAATAATCTCTATCAGCTGCAAACTCAGAATGAGCAACAGAAGCAGCTTTAAATAATATAGTTTTGATAAGAGTCACTACACATAGTAATCACATCTAACATGCAGAATACATGGTAAACTGGGATGTGGACTAAGAGGCTGAAGATTTTAAAAAATCAAGATATCTTATTTATGATTTTGAATATTTCTTTTTCAAGGATTGTTTTACATTTTCCTATCCTCTAAGTTATTAGTTTCCATTTTTATTTTTTCTGCCCTCTTTCTCTTTTTCCTCCCATGTTAAAGTGTTATATGGTCCCCCTGGAAACACAATCTTTGTAATATGAGTAATATTTAAGAACATGATCTGATTCAGTGACCATGGGATCAGATCCAGTTTTCTATTCATGATTTAATGTAATAAACACCTATTATGTACCAACAAAACTTGAGAAGTTAAACACCAGGACCAGATCTTGAAAGTTTACTTAGCTATTTTTTAGTCAAAAAACAAAGTTTTCAATGGCATGAACATCCTTCTGCTGCCTCTATATCTATCTCAATTTGCTGAGGAGTTGGGTTGATAGCAGGGAATGAAATTAAGAAAACCGTATACAGGCCATTGCCACTAGCACTTTCCTTTGTCTGAACCCTGGTATCCTAGGGACGAGGAAGATGTCTGGACCATGGCTTGAGTCTGTACATGATTTACTACCCATAATCTTTCATCTTCCTTGTGCATGCTACCCTGACTGCTTATTTTGTCCCTCCTTTCTGTATTTTCACTATATACTAAATTTGTTAAGGCCATAATGGTGTCTTCTTTTTCTTCTGAGTCTTCGTCAAGTGGTCCAGCACTATGCTTTGCACATAAATGGTGACTGAATTTTATAGAGTTTGCACTAACGTAAGGGAAACCACAGATAGCATCAAAAGAATAAAACAAGAGGGAAAGAAAAAATTACTTTCAGAAGGATACATGGTCTTAGTAGTGTAGTGTCCCTATTAGAAACCTCTGTATTTGTAGTTAATTTCCTATAATGTTGTGTGCACAGTAAGCCCACCGGGTATTGCATTTTCTACCAGCTAAATGATGCATGTGTAGTGGCATTAAAACAAATGAGGAAAAGAGAGAGAGGCACTTTAAACACTTTAATTAAATATTTCCCCTCAGGAAATCTAAAAGTAAAAAAAAAAAATCTATTTTTCTTTCAGCATATGTGGCAAATACTATAGGTTGCTAAGCAAATGCCATTTCCTTCCCCCAGTTCTGCTAGTCACCTTTCCCATGACAATCTGATAATGCTGGCTGTTCAATTTACCAGCTTCATTTGCCAGTAGAAGAGCCAAAAGGGGATTCCATAGAGATGCTCTGGGAAACAATTTTCACTCCCTGATTTAAAAAGCAAGATCCACAAGGATGTTCCTCTCACTCAATATCCCCTCCCTTTTTGTCTTTCCATGAATCCTGTTCTCAAGCAGCAGTAGTCATCTTGCAACAAGGAACAAACATGCTGGGGATGAAAGACAACACACAGGGTCAGCAAAGTGAGAACTGAAAGTCTGGGCCTTCCAGTCCTGGATTTCTGATGTGAGACCATACAAATTCTTGTTGTTTAACTGACATTTATCTGAGTGTTCTGCACTTTGTGTTAGGGGCTCTGCTAAACACTTTATATGCATCCCTCATTTTATTCTTAAAACAACCCTATGGGGAGATATTCAAGCCTGTTTCAATGGATGAGAGAATTGGGGCTAGGAGGCTCAGTCCCATCACAATGCCATACTAAGTAGCAAGCTTGGAAGTCAAAACTAATGCTACCTGAGACAAGATAATCTAGACTTTAACTTCATTTTTAACTCTAACACTTATCAACTCAGTACTCTTCATTTGTCAATTTAAAAAGAAAAATATTTATAGCAACTAGGTCAATGCTATGAGAAAGAAAGATGGCTTAAGAGCAGTACTAGTGAAACATCTTGGGGGATGCCTGATAAATCATGACACACCGTGATGAAGAGTGTGAAAACTTCACGTACTATAACCTGTATAATAACATAATCCCCCAAGAGACTTGAGCTCATCTCAGCCCTGAGACTATGCATTTCTAGCATTCAACAACGGCAGCTTCCTAGGAGGCACTCAGTCAATATCCATGAATTAATGAATAAGTGAATGAATGCCGACTATTGGGATAAGTGAGGAAGTACACACAGGAGGATCAGGTTAAATTAATTGTCTGAGTATTCACAGGAGTCTCAAGTAGCAAGTCATATGTCAAGTATTTGTTGAAGAAAGGAAGGAAGGCAGAGAGGAATGGAGGAAGAAAAGGCACCAAATAGAAGCCACTGTAATAATTTAATTCCAGCCACATCTGGATATTGTAGCACTGGTCTGGGCCCCTCACATCTCATTGATTTTTAGGGTTCCAGCTATTACACAGAAAAAGACACCTCTTGGACTTCAATCCTGCAGTGTCTATCAGTGGGTTTCCTGATCATGGCTTTTGTTTTCTTATGGCTTCAGGTATGACCCTGCATCTAGTTACAAATTGGCTCCTTGCCTTTCTCCTTAGGTTACTCCATTCTGAGGGTTGCTTATAAACCTGTGTCCCACCATTTCCCTAGGTATTCTATCTCATTCCCATCAAGGTGTTGCTTGAACCTTAAAGCACACTATTACAGTGGTTCTTAGAGTGTGGTCCCTGAACCAACAAAATAAATATCACCTAGAAATCGGTTAGAAATGCAGATAAGATCCGGCACGTTTAGGGTAGTATAAAACCCAAAGAAAGGGATTGAAACTGCCACTGCAAAATTGCAACTGAGACAGTGAAAGAGATCTGACCTAACCAACTCCATCTTGCTTCTAACCTCCAAGCTGTCCTTGTTCATGCGTAGGCGTAGGCTGAACTAACTTTGGGAGAAATTTAGTTTATAGTTTAGAACAAAGACAATAACAACCTTTTCCCAAAACAAACCCCGGACTCAACTGCCTTTGTAGGACTAACAAATTAGCCAAAAGTTTAGAAGTTATGGTTTAGGAGTTATGCATCTAGAGGCTGCAAGATTCTGACCCTCCCCAAATTGCTCCAGGGGATAAAATTCACTGTTGTAAAACCTAAGACCAGTGCTTGAGACATTTTGCAGACCCTGCATTTGATGGATCAACTGGCACCACCCAGATTGATAACCTGGCTCATCTGCTCTTATGGTCCCCACCCAGGAACTGACTCAGTGCAAGAAGACCCTCTATGATTTCATCTCTGACCTGACCAATTAGCACTCTCAGCTCACTGGCTTCCCCACCATCCACCAAGTTGTCCTTAAAAATTCTGACCCCCAAATGCTCAGGGAGACTGATTTGAGTAATAATAAAACTCCAGTCTCTGCCAAAAAAAGAAACTGTTTAGAAATGCAAATTCTTAGGCTCTCCATAAGTACAGTAGTTTTTCTAGGAATAATACCAGGAAGCAAGAGTGAGGAGGTAGCGACAATGAGATAAGGAAGGAGAAAACAAATGAATCCTTGGGGGTCACTGTCATCAGCAGCAGTTCAAATGTCTCGTACTCTCAAATAAGTACCAAAACCCCCCAGAATATTTCATCCAGACTCTGGGAGGGTAGAACACTTATCCACTGATTCCTGTTTACCATTATTTGAGGGTTTGCCCTTGCACTATGGGCTGCACCAGCATGGAACCACAGTCTGCAGCTCTGGAGAGAGCCCTGAGGCAGAAGAGTAGGATGATGGATGGGAGGCACTTGAGACAGGTGTTCCCTGTACACAGACCTGGCCCCTAAGTTGGGACTGTTATTATATTGGGCTGAGGCAATTGAATATTGGGCACCAAATGCTTCTGATATTGCAAAATATTAGGGCTTTGTCCTAGGAAAGATAAAATCGTTAAGTTACTGGGTTTTTTTTTTTTTTTTTTTTTTTTTTTTGAGACGGAGTCTCGCTCTGTCGCCCAGGCTGGAGTGCAGTGGCCGGATCTCAGCTCACTGCAAGCTCCGCCTCCCGGGTTCACGCCATTCTCCTGCCTCAGCCTCCCGAGTAGCTGGGACTACAGGCGCCCGCCAGGTCGCCCGGCTAGTTTTTTGTATTTTTAGTAGAGACGGGGTTTCACCATGTTAGCCAGAATGGTCTTGATCTCCTGACCTCGTGATCCACCCGTCTCGGCCTCCCAAAGTGCTGGGATTACAGGCTTGCGCCACCGCGCCCGGCCAGTAATTTCATTTTTGCTTATATTTGAAGTGATTGATAAGAGGCAAACTTTATGAACAATTACCATTTCTTAAATGAACCATGTTTTATAACTATGGTTATCTGACACATGTTTCACCAACTTCAACATCCAGACAAATTTAGATGAGAGTCAAGGTCTAAGAATATGGCTTAGATAATTGTGGATAGTTACAAAACACGATTAAGAAGTCTGACAAGGGACATGTTCATTGCATAAAAAATTCAGTTTACGTAGACACACAGTAGGGCCTTTATGTACAGAACTAGAAGAGAAAAATTGTGTTAAATAATTTGTTTCATGTTTACTTTAAAAGTTTCCAATTTATAAAAAAAAAAAAAATAGTGTGTCTGACTTGTTTTTCTCTCAAGGAGGAGGCTTATAGGATACTGTTTTCAGAGTAGACATTGTATCTATTTTCTATGATAAAAATATAATTTAGTGACACATTATTCTGTCCAGTGATGGAGTTAGTGAACTCAGTTCTTCTGCCCCTTCACTCCTAAACTCTGTACACTGGATGCCAGAGCCTGCTGGTTGTCCCATAGCATTTATTTTACCTTTTCTTTATGGAGAGAGAACTCGCAATTTTTAACCAGGAAGTTTAACTGATCACAGTAAAGTCTACTACTTATCCCAGCTTCCCTTGCAGTTAGGCATGACCATGTGACTAAGTTTAGCCAATGAGATATCAATGGGAATGCCATGTGGCAGCTTTTGGCAGTTTTTCTTAAAAATCCAACCTGCATATAATATACCCTTTTCACCCTGTTTTTTCATCCCTTCCACCTGCCTGCTGACTAATGCAGCTGTGATGACTTAGCAATCATTTGATCCTTGAGATAATCTTGGGCAGGAGTCAGCAAGCTATAGCCCATGGAACAATTCAATTCAGCTGTTTTTATACAGCTGACAAGAAAATGAGTTTTACGTTTTCTAGATGCTAAAAATCAAAAAAGGAATACTTTATGACACATGAAAATAATGCAAAATTCAAATCATCAATGTCCATAAAAAAATTTACTGGAACACAGCCACATTCATTCATCTTACTGTTTATGGCTGTTTTCATACTATAGTGGCAGAATTCAATAGTTCCAACAGAAACCATATGACTCACAAAATATAAAATACTTGCTATTTGGCCACTTATAGAAAAATTTCATTAACTCCTAATCTTGGCAATGGAGGCTAGGCTAGGCATGGCAATGGTATATAAAATAGGAGTCTCAACCCTTCAAGGCTTCATGGAGAAGAGCTGTCATACAATCCTGGATCAAGTGCCCCCAGATCTTTAAATGAAAGAAAAGTAAATTCCCACCTTTTAAAGCCACTATTCCATATGCAATAGACTGAATATTGCCCTCAGTTCCTCACCTTTCCCCGTATCCTGCCAGCTATGTGTCTTTACAGTTCCTCCCACAAAAAGCACAGTATACTTCCCTATCCCTTGCCTTTGGCCCTGACAAATTGAATGCCAGTAGATAATACACAAGCAAAAGCTTGAAGTGTGTTTGTATTTTAGAACTGAGTTTATCCTTTTATGCTACTGTCATTGCCATGAGAAAAAATTTAGGCTAGTAGCCCATTGATTCCTGAAGAATGGGTAATAAATGGATTTGAAGCTCTCCTTCAAATCTGCAATTTAAGAAGAATCACCCCAGCTGACCCACAGACCTTCAGTTTTGGTTTGAATCACTCCAGCTGACCTGTGAGCATGATAAATGCTTGATTGCTGCATGTCACTTAGTTTGGGGGTGCTTTGTTCTGCAGCAACAATTTATGTTAGACACGGTTCTTTTGCCTCTGGTACTTATAGCCAAACCTAAGCCTACACTGTTTATGGCAATTAATCCGTAACTAAAAAGAAAATTCTAAGCCTTCTAAAGATTTGCCAATGCTGTGGAACCTAGTGGACCTAGATTTAAAAAGAAAAAGTCTATCTCTACCATGTAACATTTGTGCAATCATGGAGATGTTATTTGACCTCTGAGCCTTAGTTTCCTCATCCAAAATATGAAAATTGTTCCATCTGCATCATGGTGCTATTTTATAATTTCATAAAATTATGTGGAGAAACAGTAGGTAATACAATTATAATATTAGCATTTATTGAGGATTTACTATGTGCCAGCCACTGTGCTCAGAGCAAACCCATGGGAAACATTCTGTTTTAATCCCTATTACATAGGAGGAAACTGAGGCTTAGTGGGTTTAAGCAACTTTCCCAAAGATATACAGTGAGAAACTGGGACAGTTGAGACTCATCCTCTAGAAGTCTCAACTCAGAACCTGTAATCTTAACTCTAGCACTTGGCATCTTCTCCCCATTTCCATTCTTATAGTACTCAGCCCAGTTAATATTTACTTTCAGGAGAAATTCACTCTCTATGCCTGGCAAGCTAAGTGTACCAACTAAATGTTTATTATGAAATCAAAAATTTAATTACCATTTTTTAAGATCAGACTTTGTAGTGCTCAGGTATATTCTCAAATGTTTCTTGGTAAATGTTTGACAACTAACTCACCTCCCTTCCCCAAGACCATTTATAGCAGTTGCAGATTTCTATTGTGTAAATATCACCAGGACTGATTTCATGCTACCAACCGAAGGGTCTCCGATCATGGATTGGAAAGAAATTGGAAAGTACAGTGGATTGCTAGGAGTTGCTCCAGCACACCATTGCCTGAAACCCACTGAGTAATGAGACTACTCATGTCTAGAAAGAGTCAAAAGAATGAGAATAGCATTATCATATAAACCACCACAAAATTTAAAATGTTTAAAAGTAACAAAATTGGCAAATGTGAGTCATTAAAAGTAGTTGTTAGGAAGATTTTTAAGTCCTGTGGTTTTAAAACTTTCTTACAATGTTCGCATTTTAAAGATCTTCTCTAGAAACTCTTTTAAATAAAAGTTTAATTGGAGAAAAATAGAACCACCATGTACACAGGATGGCAAACAAGGTGAATAAAATTCCTAGGAGTCCTCAATCTGGATCATTATTCTTAAACAACATTTTAGAAAAATCAAGTACAAGTATAAACATTGCTTTATTCAAATCCTCAACATCAAATCATTTTATAAAGTCAACATGAAATGAGACTAGACTCTCATAGTAAGATGTTCCTCGAAGTTCCTGAATCTGCTTGAATGGTCTGAACATGATGTCTAGCCATACTCCTGAAACTTTTGATGTGTAAACAAGCATACAGTTCAGGAAATCAGTTTGTTCTATTCAGGTATCTGTATCTAAATATTTGAGAAGTTTGTTTGCTTTTTAATCTTAGTATCCATAAATCTTTTAAAGTTAGCTGGTTTTTGTTTTCATGACCACTCTGTTTCATGCTGTGAATGGCAGGAGTGTTATAAGCATGTTCTGTTCTCTTATTTACATAAAATTGCTAAAGAAAATTGTTCATTAAAAAGAAAAAGGCAGTTTAAAAAAAGAATGAGAATAGCAACCCAGCTACCCTTCAGATGCCAGAGGCAAGAATTAGTCTATATGGTTACAAATTGGTAGATATAAATACCATCAGAGTTGAGACTATGAATATGCATGTAACATGGGCAAAAGTGTGAAGACAGTAGAAGCAGTGGGGCCAGTGATGAACCAAAGAGGCAGTGTAAGCTACTGCAAAAAAGCATTTAAAGTCAGTTTAAAAAAAAAAAAAAAGTGTTGACTCTGCACATTCCTAGACACACATGCACACACACAAAAATTAAAAATCAATAGACTAGATTAAGCTGTGAGCCACTAGTTTTGTATGAGCTTCTGTGACTCAAAAGTTGAGGAATTAGACTATGTTTAAGGATTGTGCACAAAACAATTATCTAGGAACCTTCAAAATAAATTTTGCTAACATAACCTTTGTCATGTCCTGTGACATGACATTATTCTCACTGTAACAGAAACACTCAAGTGACAAAATTATATTTCTGTCTTTATCCCCTATTATCCTTAATCCCATATAACTAGCCAAAATGTCTGATTTGTATTTCAAGCTGCATTTCTTGTGAACACAAAGGTGCCCTGCTTGAAAATGTTAATCTCCAAAGCAGTATTAGTTACTAAGCTGCCAACTCTATTTCTATGGTTTTAAAAAAATACCTCAAAGATTTGGAATGAACACCTCCAAAATCTGGGATCAATCAAGAAATCACTCCCTAAAAATCTTGTTAGCTCCAATAAGTGTTTCCATCTAAAACATGAGTTTTACTTTAGAACAATTCCAAATTCTCTGAATTAATTTTCCATTTTCCTTTTCACTGTTTCAGCACTTCTTTTCATATATGCCTCTGTTTTTTTCCAGGCTGGCAGATGTTTAAAATTTTTAATGAGTAAATTCAAGTTCTTAAGTTAATTCAGAGGGATAGGATTATACCAATCTATTCTGGCCAATCAATTATCACTTTAAATTAAAACACCAAGCAACAAGAGTCATATTTCTATACAAATCAGCAAAGTACACCAGAAATTATCTAAGAATTCCATAATTTTTTTGAAATGTGCTATTGTGAGTCTTCATAATCTATATGAATATGTGGGGTTTTGCAAAAAATATATATATATTAAATATATATATATAATATATATATATATATATGTACACACACACACGGCTTTGAGTGGCCAGCCGTCTGAATCTTATCAAAGCTCCACTGACAAAAAGTGGTATTTATGACATACGGTTTGAAGAATACACAAGACACTCATTCTTCAAATCAGGGACTTCTACCTTGAGTTCTCGGGTTCTACAGTTGGATTTTAAAAACAAGGACAGGCCAGGTTGAAAGATGTCAGAGCCTATCACTCCCGCCTAAATCAAGAGAGTTGTTTTACATATCAGGGTTGGCCACACATTTCAGTTGAAAATAAAGGGGATTCTGATACTTAAAAACTATAAAATTCAGTGCTGTGATAATGCTAAATTTTATGCTTAATTTTATACTTAAATTAATCCTGAGCATTAAGCATTGGAATTCTTCATGATTACACAATATCACCTTGATTTCAGGACAGTAATAATATTATTTGTGTTTGTTTTTGTATGTGCGAGACAGAGTTCTCCTCTGTCACCTAGGCTGGAGTGCAGTGGCACAATCTCAGCTCACTTCAACCTCTGCCTCCTGGGTTCAAGCAATTCTTATGCCTCAGTCTCCTGAGTAGCTGGGATTACAGGCATCTACCACCACACGCAGCTAATTTTTGTAATCTTAGTGGAGACAGGATTTCACCGTGTTGCCCAGGCTGGTCTTGAACCCACCTTGGCCTCCCAAGGTGCCCAGCCTGATTATTGTTATTAAGAGACATGCCCAGCAACTATACTGTGGAACTCTTAATGTAATCGCTATAAGTAATTATTGAGCTCTCTGCCCACTGCCTGTCTTAATGCCCCACATATGTAACATTTAAAAAAAAACTTTAGAGGTGAAGGATATTGGAGAAAATATATCTAATCATATTTCTCTTTTTACTTCTACTTTCTAGAAACTTGAAACCAAATGCATGTCTAAGAGATAACCACCATAAACAACTTTGTGACTTAAGATTCTGTTTCCTCTTTTTGTCTTCATATATTAATCTATGTTTCACCAAGCTATGTTTTTTAACTATTTTACTCTTTTATTATATTCTATTATTCAAGATATGAGCTGGATTATTTATAACAGATCTGAATGGCCGGGTAAAAAGGTACTTCTCTCCTGTGAAAGGAATAATGTCCAGGGATTCAGGCTCCTTCAATCTTGCTGCTCCCTCAAATCTGCAGTCTGGTCCTTATTTGCATGGCGTATGATGGTGCACCCACCATGTCCACATCCCATGCAGTTAGATAAAGGCAGGGTTGGAAAAGCAGCACAGACTTTCTTCACAAAACACTACCAGGAACCTGTGCCCATCGGTTCCATATATCTCATTGGCCAAACCTAGTCACACATACAATCTTTATAAATGTGCCTTCATCTGTGGGTTCTTCTAATGTAAAAAGAAAGCAAAGAATAAATATTGGAAGAAGGAAACAAACTGCTTAGCTTTCTTAAGATTATAGCCTCAATCACTGGTTCTCACATGTTAGCATGCACCAGATTCATCAGTAGTCAGCTTATTCAAAGCAAAATTCATAGGCAACCAACACTGTTTCTGAACTAGAATTTCAAAGAGGCCTGGTAAGCTGAACATTTAACAATCATTTCAGGTTATTTTGATCATTGAGTAAATTTGAGATGCTGTAAATTATTTTTCTTGTTTTCAGTAAGATAACTATTCTTAACTAGATGATTCAGATATAATTATCCCTTTAAATCATGTTGGAGGATAAAAGGCAACAGGACAAATATCATCTCCAGTCTTGTCCTTAATATCCAACACATACCCTCCAAAGGGCCTATTATATTCTCCTGTTAATCTCTCTTTTTAATGTATACCTGCCATTTCCCCCGAATTATGGTTTATGTCACAGTTCTACCTGAATTCATCTCTTGATCCCTAAATGCAGCCCCAACAGAACTCCAACGTTATTCTTGACCAAACATAATGCCATGAGGAACCACCAGATTAACAAATAATTACATGGCAACATGACAGTTGCCATGTTGGAGGCATGTGCAAATTATTCAAGATGACGAATAAAATGGTAGCATCATGAAAGTCTTGGAATGATCCTCAATATTAAATCTAGTTGGGGCAAATGGAAAAAATAGAGAACAAAGAAGCCCAGGTTATAGGAACAGCAGAGTCACAGAAGGCCCAAGATGTGCAAAGGCTTCTTGTGGTCACAGGTCACATCAAAACTCTGATCAGAACCCTGTGGGCCCATACTATATCCTAATTCCTTCTAATCCCTGTCTTCCTGCATTTTTCAAGATGGCTCATATACTGGTATCTTTCCAAAATCCTCTTCATTGGCTTTTCCTGATGTTGATTTGGTAATCATCAAAATGAATCTTCCCTGTTTGGGCTCTGAAGCCCAGCTATGCAAAGAGACCAATAAAAGTTCTCATAGACAGGCCTTCGAGTATGCTCGCCAATCCTGTGGGTTATACACCAGCAGACATCATGGTCAGAATAAACAGTGCTCCCTCCTGATGCCCCATTAGCCAATTCCTGGTTTTCTCCAGTATGTTTGTACTTAATCACATTGATTGTGTGTTTATGATTCCATAGCATTATAAAGCATGTTTATCTCCAGTTGAAAATTCTTATTTCTAACTTTGCAAAGAAAGGATGAGAAATTGGAATATTACAGAAATGTATTTAATGCTACATTTTTAAGTTCACACATCTTCCAGATCTACTGATTCTTGTATCAGATTAAAATAACATGCACTCACTCTCCAAACCATACTTACTAGGAGGTTAACAGTGTGTGTGTATATATATATCTAGTAAAGAGTTAAAACTGTCAATAAAAAAATGATCTAAAGAAAAGCAATTTCCACTATAGGTCTCTTAATGGATTGCAGCATACAAAGTGGTCATAAGGAAGCAAAATCTTCTGAGAAATAAAGAGGATATGGGAGATGAGGCCTGCAGCTACACATTCAGAATAAGCAGGTCCACACTTCCCTTGATAAAAAATAAAATAAAATAAAAAGAAAATAAAAAGAAAAGCAGCTAATGACAGTGTGATTTTCATGTGCTATTGTAACTCTTAAGGTGATAAAACACACAGGCCTTTGCAATAATTAAAGCTGAATCTCATTTTCTACTGAGAATTTGGCATACAATATATACACTAGAGCTAAAATAATTCAAGAATACTTTGCCGGTACTATTTCTGCAATAAAATAGAACGAGTTTTAAAAATTAAAAATCAGAAACAAAAAAGATCATTTTAAGATTATGGAATTATTTATTTAAATAATTCCAGACAATCAACATAAAAATCAGTACACCTAATAAGAAAATGTGGCCAGGCATAGTGGCTCATGCCTGTAAATCCCAGCACTTGGGGAGGCTGAGGTGGGAGGATTGCTTGAGGCCAAGAGTTTGAGGCCAGCCTGGGCAACACAGGGAAACCCTTTCTCTACAAAGAAAAAAAAAAGTTCACTGACTGAATATGAAAATGTAAAAATAAAATAAAACTTGTACCCGTATATCAGGAACTACTACATACAAAACAAATTTTAAAATTGATTTAAACACAAAATTTTAAATGTTTTGGTTCAGAAACCAAAAAAAAAAAAAAAAAAAAAATCATGAATTTTAAGAAACTTAGAAAAATAAAAGTTCAATATGTTGGGATTTAAAAACACTTTAATAAATATTGAACCAAATTACGTTCACTGTAGGAACACTCAATATTCCAAAAATGTTGACTCTCTAACATTAATTTATACAGTTATCTAAAATAATTTCTATACAAGTCAAAACAGAATTTTTGGATGTATTAATTCTAAGTTACTTAGAAAAATAAATAGACAAAATAAAGTAAAGAAGAAATGTTGTGGTGAAATGAGCAAGGAAATATTAATTAGCACTTTCATATTTTAAAATATAATATTTTGACATAAATAATACTGAAATAAAAGAATGCTGAAAAATTAAACATAAAGTACTTATTTTTATAAATCAATAAGACTAGTAAATAAATATTCTAACCAGTTAACATAACTGGTTAATATTAAAAAACAATAGCCTTCACAATACTTGCCAAAGATCTCTAGGAGGTTAAAGTGCTAACTAAAAATTGAAACCATTTTTCAAAGAGGAATGAACTATGGGTAAATAGTTACATAATTTTAGAGAAAGAAAAGACTTTAGAAGCAAAATAACAAAACTTTACTAGTTCTTTACAAAAGTTTTATAGTTCTGTGTATTAAAAACACAATGAAAATATTAGAAGGAAAATAAGCTGGGGGCAAAAGATTCATAAAATACATGACTGAAACAGGAAAGTCTGGCATTGAGTGATCACAGGTGATCTGTAGGTTCAAAATATGTCTATGTACCACTGACCATGTAACTACTACCATATATGAAACAGAACAATCAGAACAAAAGCTAGTGCTTTTCTCATAATCTTTCTGTCTCCCGAGAGATAAATCATTTTACCAAAACTCAAAGTGACAGCCATTCTCTGCAGTCCTTTGCTACTACCAGGGCAGCTGAGGAAGGCACTCAGTGACCAACTGCATAAAAAACTGGTAAGGGAAATATTGAATCACTAGACTTGGGAAAGGATGAAACAGTGACACATAGCTTGGAATCAACCAAAAGTTTATGTCCAATTAATTCCAGGGCTATTGGAGATATGCCTTTTCTGTTATTGCTGCCTATATTTCTTCTGTGTTAACTGAAGTTTAAGTTAAAGAGTCATAAATTCTATAAATTCTACCATCTATATAACTGCACTTCCATTGCCCTAGTTCAAGATGTCATTGTTTTTCATTTGCCTACTGCCATGACCTTCTAATCTATCTCCTTCCTTCAGTCCATCACATCTCTCATCTAGAGATCTCTAAAGTGAGGCACAGATGCCCTAGGAGCTATAAAGTCAATCTCCTGAGTATTGGAAGAAATATTAGTCTATTTATTTTTATTTTTACCCCCAAAATTCAATGAATGTAAAATTAAAAATAATTTATTTGTATATAATGGGCAGATAATATAGTACTTTTTTCCACAGAGCTGCTGTGAAGATTAGTTAGGGAAGAACAGTGCTTGGAAAACAGTAAGTTGTAAATGAAGATTAGCTGTAATTATTAATATGTAAGTCAATGCCAGCCATTTCCTCTGATATGGTAATAATCCTGAGGGCAAAGAGGACATTCAACAATGTGAAATAATTGACAGTTTCAGCATATTGTCTTACAAACCAGTTGAAGTCAGGTTTTGATTATTTTGTTTTAATCAAACTGGTCATCACAGAATAGTGATTTAAAAAAGATTTCAGCAACAAAATAGTAAAATAAAACACTAAATTTAAGATAGCATTAAAAAGCCAAGAAAATCACAACACTGATGCATTTAATCAGCTACATTCTGGCGCAGAACATGAACTAATCAAATCCAATATGGTTATGTAATTTTCTCCCAATATTAATATTAGCAACTACAAAACTTCTTACCTACATATTTAAAAACTCAGGAATACATTTTGCTCACCTATTAAAAGTGTTTGCAAATGATATAGTAGGTATAGAGCTGATTTTTTAAAAATCTGACAACTTCCAATTAATTTGTAACTTCTGTGTCATCAGGAAAGATGGGAATTTCCTAAGTTTTAATACAAAACTTTGCATAATTGAAGGGTAAGATTTGAAAGTGAAGAAATATTCTAAAATTGAATAAAATCATGGATATTGAATAAATATTATAACAACTATGAAAGTAATATGATTAAAGAATCAAAATAAACTGAACTAAGATAAGCACATCACAGCTTTTTCACAAAGGGTAAATAAACTACGGAGTTGTTTTCTTTTTAGGAAAAATATTTATTCACATTGCTCTCAGTGTAAGCATACATAAATTTCATATAGTAGTGAAACTGTTACTATCTTAACTTTATATTAGGAAGCAAAGTATTTTACTGTTAATAAAATAAAATTTAAAAGAATTAAGAGTTGAATCCTATCTTTATTTTCCCCTTTTGTGTAATCTTATACATAATTTAGTACTATGGCACTAGCAATGTAACTTATAAACAAAAAGTATATGTTATATTATGAAAAAATCCAAAAAGCTGGGAAAACAAACGCTGCTGTAGTCTAATTCTCACAGCTGCTAAAGTTATTCTCTTAATACACACTCGAATCATGACTTACGCTTCTTTAAAAATCTGTTAATGGCTCCCAATGGCCTAATGAACAAAATGCAAACTCTTTAACAACATATATGAGTGACCGGGTCAAATATTTTCAGTCTAATATCTATGAGACTTTTCCCCTCTTAGACGTGACTAATTCCCCGTATTTCTATGACACTTAACCTGTAACTTTAACATAGTACTCACTTTTACTCTTTCAGTATTGTTAGGAGTTCTGTAGAAGGGTGAATAGAGCACTGGACAGAGTCAGGAAATCTCTGGATCCACCCAGCTGTACTGCTGTGTAACCAGGAGACACCGATTTGTCATTTTATATATCTGAGCTTCAAGTCTTTAAGATGGAGATAATGGAAGACTGCTGGAAATAATTTACCTAAATTTTGGAGTTAAGTCACCTGTCGCCAGCAGTTAGTAAATACTAGTTCATTAAATACTGGTGGACCTATGTGTTATTCAGAAAAATACTAATTTTCAAGTAAATATAATAAAACTCACTAACATCCATAGCTACATTTAACCTCCTTTAATTTTCAAGATACATTTAAATTTTATTCCCACTTAACATCTAAAGCATTTGATTATTTTTCCTATATTTGACTATTTCATTTTAGGATTAATACACATCTCTATTTGGACTGTAAAAATATTCACCACTTCTCACCATTTACTGAAAGGAGAGTTTGGGTGCTAAATGATCCCAGAAGTCCCAATCTAGAGTAGAATTTCTTTCTAATGCTCAACACATGGCAGAAATCACTGCAGGTAAAGTTTATCTGAGATCCGTCCTAGGAGATTTAATTAATCAAGTAATTAAATGAAATTATTTTAAAGTATTGTGATCACGTAGCCTGGTGAAAGACGGAAGGTTCTGGGAATTGATTCAGCTCTTCCACTGATGTGCATCACAAGAGACGCCACCTGTGAACCATATTAATTTGTGAAGCTTTGAGCCTTCTGGCAACCAAAGAAAGCAGGTAAAAGGAAGGGGCTCTGAGAAAATTGGATTTGATCTTTCTCTACACCCTACATATTCAGACCAGAAAGCAATTTCTTAACACACAGCTTTCCCCAAATTCACACATATGTAGAAATAAGGGAAGATACCCAGTGAGCATGTGTGTGACTTATAGGACAAAAAAGTTTCAAACTCAGCTGGGCTCATGTTGACAACTAAAAGCAATGTTTATGGCATATAAGAATGACATCTCTTTGTATATATTTATATATTAAATATAGTACAATCCATATTTTGAGTAAAAGAATATAAACATGCATCTACAAATATTCTATGGGCATTTCTCTAGGTGTATTGCATGAATATGTTTCATATAAAGTGTCACAGAAATTCATGTGTGGGTGGGGTCAATACAAAGGGAAAAGCAGTAACTCAGTCCCTATAGAATATTGATTGCTTTTAATAGCTCTTTGTTTGAATCCCAGACTAGAATTTACTAAAATATTCTGGCTGAAAACATTATTAATAAAATCATTTACCTTTAAATTCTTTCTTGTTTCTAAAAATGCTATAAGACCCTGGAGAGTCCACCACTGCACCTTACTGCATACTTTAGACCTGAGAGTGCTCACATTTAGTTACTCATCAAGCAGAGAAAAGACAAACCCTAAAACTCATGAATTTTGGAAACAGAAAAATGATGAGGAGAAATAAAAGTATACAGTGAAGGTCTATGTCATTTATAGGCTCAAACTCTAAATTTTCCTTTCAGTAGGTGAAAAGAAGAATTCTTAATCATTAATTGAAGAAACCCTCTAAGAATACTAGCTCTTAAGGTAAATAAATAAGACTTTTAAAATACTGCAATACTCACCTGCGGGAAATAAGTATTAACAAATTTCTGATGCATTCTGAATTTTTAAATTTGAAATTTTCAAATGAATTTGAGCTTGCTGGTGTTGAAAATCAACATGTAAAAACGAGTTCTTTTTATAGAAAAAAGAAATTTGAAGATATTATCTGACCACCCCGGCCCTGCCACTGACAAAACTATCTTTTCATGAATAGTTAATAAACAAATAATTTTTTTTTCTAAAATATATATGGAAGAAAATATCAAGATGGATATATAATGAAATTGAGTTTGAAAATTTTTAACTCACTTTCTGTGACCCCAGGTGTTAATCATTTGACAAATCTATCAGAACAAGTTTAGCGTAGCAGGGCAGGGTGCCAGTAATGGCATTGTTTAGCATCTCTCATGTTGAAATAATTTATGAAATTGAAAATAGTGTTCTTACCAGACATGCTCAAAATTAAACAAAATGTTATAGAACAAGACACTTTATGCTTTAGAGATGCAGTCAGTACTAAAATATTTACTGGTGAGAGAATACACTCCCCAGAATTATCTTCAAAGAAACCCAGAAACAAGGGTTAAAGTTGGAGGGAGTAATGGAGGAAACAAAGTTGGAGGGAGTAATGGAGGAAACAAGGTTTGTTATGTAAGTGGTACAATAGGTACATGTGGGTATATTATACTATCATTCTCTATTTGAAATGTTACATAACTGTTTAAATCTTATGCAGATATTAAATACAGCATTGTTGAAGAAAAAGAATGAAAATAAGCGAAATATTCATCAATGCAACTAAGAACTTATAAAAAGCTATCAAAAACTAATATCAAAATTATGCAAACCTCTTAAATGAAAGAGTACATCATGGAAAATGGGATTCCATAAATATATACACTTAGTATGTACCCACAAAAAATAAAACTTTTAAAAAGTATAGTATATCTGCTTCAGCTGTTATGACCATATTGTAAAGGAAAAGTGAATGAATATGATTTTATTTGTAGAAAAGGTAGAAAGGATTATATATATATACAATTTATTATATAAGCATTAGGAAACTAATAACTTCATTTATATCTCTATATCAACATGTATGTATGTGTATATAAAATGCTGCTATAATAAATTACTCCAAACTTAGGGGCTTAAAACACAAATTTACCTTATAATTCTGGATGTCAGAAGTCCAAAATGGATCTTACTTGGCGAGAATTAAGGTGTTGGCTGTTATATTCCTCATGGAGGTTCTAAGAAAAAATTCATTTTCCTGCTTTTGCCAGCTTCCAAAGGCCACCTGAATTCCTTGGCTTGTGACCTCTTCCTTCGTCTTCAACTCTATCTCTGACTGAACCGCCTGCCTCCTTCTTATAAGGACCCTTGTGATTATATTGATCCCACCTGGATAATTTAGGCTGCTCTTGCCATCTCAAAACCCTGAGTATAATCACATCTGCAAGGGTTTTTTTTGCCATGTAAGGTAATATATTGATAGGTTTAAAGGATTAAGATATGAACATCTTTGGAATGGGGATGAAATGGGTATTCTTCCTATTACAGATACATATCTTTCTGATGATGCACAAAGTCTGGTAATATTAGATTAATCAAAGGAAGACCATAGGACAAGTGGTCTGGGGTAGAAAAAAAAAAGATTCCTATTTACTGTCCTATTCTGCACTTTGTTTCCCGTGCATATACATTATTTTAAAGCACCATGTTTTAAAAGTCACCAAAATGGGTAACCATTCTAAGTGATATTTTAGAAAGATATCATTGAATCTGCCAAAGTAAGTCAATAGTAAAAATTATAGTTAAAAAGATGACTTTAGTATAAAGAACCTTTTGGGACTGGGCATCAGTTTTAAATATTTCTTAAATTATAAAGTTTTAGTCTATGTCTACATTCATGTTAAGATAACTGGAGTCTACTTTAAGCATTACTGTACATTTAGAAAATCTAGCCATAACTTTAAAAATAGTCATCAGGAGGCTTGCATGTACTTTATCACTAGTTTCTTTATTAAGTTTAATTCATTCAAATGAATATGTTTCTTGGAAATGTGATAAAAGAAAAACTGACCAACAATACAAAGGGGTTTATTATGGTCTATCCCAGATATCACCTCTTCTCTCAGGTACCATAAGATAAATAGGTCTGGTATTATAGAAGAGCAGAAATGTGCACTTGTTTGTGGTTAAGAGAACAAAAGCGGCACTCACAGCCACTGTGTTCCATCAAAATGGATAGCATCTGTGGAAGCAGTCAGAGAAGTTGACGTGAGCTCTTTAATGGCCCAGGATTATAGAGAGAAGTGTCAGAACCAAGCATAAATGGGCATGAACACATACTCTGGTTTTTCTTGAGATCATGTAAGGCTTTTTTCTTTTATAACGGGCATGAGCAGCAGTGAATGGACAGGCAGCAATACTAATGTATGCCATGTCCACAAGCTTGGTTTGCTAAGTCCTAATGAAAAAATAACCAGAAGACATTTACTTTATTTCCTTTCCTTTAGTTTTCAGAACCTTAGTTTTTGACAATGATCAAGGAGTTGCAACAACTATGTCTTTTTTCCATCGTTTTACTCTGATTTCCCTAGATATTAAATGTTGCAAAGGAAACATCGGTTTTAAAGGTTGCTCTATTTCTGTTTCTGATCATTAACATTCTGCACAGCATGCCTCAGGAAGTGTAAAATGAAATGTGCAGATTCTAATTCTTATTGATCAAATAATGAGGGAGCCAGAAAAAGGTCATAGCTTAGATACCAGATTCATGAATGTACAATATCATGTCTCATTTTGGGACTGATATCTCAGTTGCAACTAACTTAATTATTAAATCTCATTAAAATATTTCTTGTGTTTTATAAAAGGATAAAAATTTATTCGTGGATTCCTCACACATTTGTACTCATGACAATTTTGTGTTCCATCCCATAGGTGGAGATAAACAAATCATGATTACATTTTTAAAAATCAGTAACACTTCTGAGATTTTACCACATGACATATACATAAATTGAAGTTTTCAGTTGAAAATATTTCTGGAGAAAAACACTAAGAGTTTTATCCTATACAATATATAGGGGCAGATGGGCTATTTCTCAGTGGCACACAGTTACTCTTAATTGCTATACTCTTTTCTCATTCCCTATTAATGAATTGAGACTATATGGATTTTGCCCTAGAGAAGGAAATGGAAGATTACATTTTGTATCTTTACTGTGTACCAATATTTTGTTTTTCTATGCACATCATTTAATTCTCATGGAAAGCTTGTGAGGATGGTGGCAACCTCAATTTACAAATGAGCAGTATAAAACAGAGGAATTAAGTAAATTGCTTGAGAGTGCTCAGCTGGTGACTTAAATGCAATCTAACAGATTCCAAATCTACACATCTCATCTCTACTACAACATACTCATTCCCATAGTACTTTTCATGTGGAACTAGGAATATGTCTACTAGAAATTCTAATATTGTTTACTTATTCAAGATGAAAGGACAGGAGTAGTGTCTCAAGCCTGTAATCTCAGTGCTTTGAGAAGTTGAGGTGGGAGGATCACCTGGATGACATAGCAAGACCCCATTTCTACAAAACAAAAAGGTCAAAGTGCACACTCACAAACCAATACAGGTAGTCTTCAAAAACATTCTGCTGTATTAAAATTTTAGAATCTTTGTCACTGTTAAAGTTTTCATTAATAAAATGATTGGAAAACTAACAAGTGTTTAACCTAGATATCACTTTGATTCATTATCACAAACTATATTGAGAGTAAAAGTTACATAAAATCTGAACATAGACAAAAATTAGGTGTCAGTTTGTAAGGTGTAAGGTTGAAAAGTTCAATAGACTGATGTATTCTCTAACGGGTGTCTTAGTTTAAGGGGCAGAAACTGCTGGCTCCCACCAGGATGAACATGCTGTTGATGGAGTCCCTCTTATCTCCACAGAGGCTATTTGGTTTTATTCCTCCTATATGTGTGGGGGACTCTCAGCCAAACAAGAGCTGCATACAGCATGCCACCCCCCTTAAGAAGTGAGCAACTATCATCGTAAGATGATTCACAACATAATGAAAAAAAAAATTGTTTAAATTCCATTAACACTTAATTGCTATTTCTTTTTTTTTTTTTTTTAATTGTTATCTTTTACTGTTCCTTTCCTATTGGTTTCTTACAGCCTTTGAGACAACTTGCAGTCAAAGCCCGCTGAGAGAACTCAGGAAAATCACAGGCATTTCCCACAACCAATATGCCCAGAGTGCAGTGAAATTTTACAGCTGAGATCTGAGCTGTAGGCCTAATGTGTCTGCTGGCAAACAGTATTCAGTATTCTACTTTTTCTCATCCCTTCCCTCCTGGCCCCAGCCACACTGTGGAATTCCAAAAGTGTCTCATAACACTATTCAATTCTAAATTAGTCTTCATAAATCTTTTTCATAGTTTCATCTACTTTCATCAGCAATTTGTGATTGCCCCTTCAAAACCTTTTTACAAATGTCTTTCTCATAGCTGTCCTTATACAGCAATTTTCACTGACAGTTAAGATGGGGAAGACTATTGAACGTCCAAATAGCAGCTCTTCCGTCAAGTTCTTTTGTCATCATTGTTACAAACTCATCTTCCCAGCACATATTCTCTGTAGACAGGCCAAAGACGCTAAGATTTCCAAGTGGTATTATTTAGTTGTATGTGAAAGTGATATGCATGCCGTTATTGGAGTTGACGTTTTCATAAAAACAATGGTCTGCCTTACATTTGGAAGAGGCTGTCAACCATACTAACCGGTTTAAATAATAGTTAGTAAACTATAATAAGAAGCTGGGAAAACTCACCTTCCAAGCATTGCCGAATAATCAGGTAGGGCTAGTTAATGCCTAATTACTCACCTAAGCAGCCTGAAAAGTTCTGAACCATCAGGGTGGAAGTTCTTGTTAAAAAGGTGTAGGGGTCTGGATGCGGTGGCTCACGCCTGTAATTCCAGCACTTTGGGAGACAAAGGTGGGAGGATCACGACATCAGGAGATCGAGCCCATCCTGGCTAACACGGTGAAACTGTAAATCGAACCATTGTAAATCAGAAACTGTTTAGGGTTCAGTACTAGCCAAGGTTTCAGCATCTACTGAGGGTCTTGGATGGTATCCCCCATAGATAAGGGGAAACTACTGTACATGTAGTTAATTATAAATACCATCCCTCAGAACACATGTTTGGCAGTTTTCTTGTTTCCCATAAAGGAAATCAGCAGGTAATTAAAGCCTATAATTTTTTTCTGAGTGAGTTTTGCATATTGGGGAAGAGGAAAAAAATTATCCCTCTTGCATGATAACTAGCAAACAAATCTTCCTAGGGTCCATAATGCTAATGGGCCAGAGCCTGGCAAATGTATTCATGTACATAAGAGACATGAAAAAGTAAAATTCTGTGCATTTACTACTCAAACCCACAAAGATTTCAACAGATTTTCCATGATGTTTTGGGTTATACCAATGCCCAGAGAATACCTACATATAATAGAAGGTCATAAAACCCCACACCACATCTGAATGTGATAATTCAATCACAGCCAGATTTCAGGGGTTAGAACAATGTTCTAAAAAGTGGTGACATTTCTGATTGCCAGCAACTTTCTCCCTCATAATCCAAGAGTAGAGTAGATGAACTAATCTAGGGCTCCTTAGGAGAGACTCTGGTGAAAGAAAGATCAATTAAGCCTTTAATCTAAAAACTAGGGATCTGCCATGGCCTCTAATAATTGTGCTTAATTACCTCAACAGCAGGGAGTATGCCATTGCCAGAAATATAACCCAGGATAATGGTGCTAGAGTTTGCATGGTTTAGTTTAAGCTTCAGTTATATCATTCACCCACCTTTCACAAACCTTCACCTTGGCAAATTCAGGTAAGTCAAGTTGGAATCGAGTCAGCATTAGGAAATCTGTGAAGCTCATGAAGTTTGACTGCAAACACTCTCAACTCTCTTTCTACCATCATATTTTTCTTTTCTTTTTCTTTTTTTTTTTTCCGAGGTGGAGTCCCACTCTATCGCCCAGGCTGGAGTGCAGTGGCACGAACTAGGCTCACTGCAGCTTCCACCTCCTGGGTTTAAGTGATTCTCCTGCCTCAAGCTCCCAAGTAGCTGGGACTACAGGTGCCCACCACCATGCCCAGCTAATTTTTGTATTTTTAGTAGAGACTGGGTTTCACCATGTTGCACAGGCTGGTCTTGAACTCCTGACCTCAAGTGATCTCCCCACCTTGACCTCCCAAAGTGCAGGGATTACAGGCATGAGCCACCATGTCCAGCCTACTTCTGTTTTTATAATCTTCTTTATAGCTTTGATGAACCTTTGGATTCATTCCATGTGCCTAAGAAAAATCTAACTTAGATTTCATTTTGCAGACACTTTACTCAATTGATTTAATCAATAACTTGTTTCTACCTAAGCAGCTAATATGTTCTGAGTCCACTGGAAGCACTAGGAATATAATATTGCTAAGACATCATATTACCCTAAAGGACTTTAAGTCTAATTTGGAGGAGAAGGTAGATGTATGAAACAATTGCTGAAGAACAGTGTACAATAAAACGTTAAAGTAACTCATACTGTATATGCAAAAGTACGTAGAGAAGTAGCAAACCAGTGTGAAACTGCAAAGTGGAAAAATTTTTGGAAGACGTGAGACTAGAACCAAACTTTGAAGTCTGAGAAGAATGTGGTATGGGAAGAAGGCATTGTAGATGGAAAACAATTAAATTATGATAATATTAAAATAGAAGCTAGTGAATATAATACCACCCTGCTTAAACAAAATGTGGCTTTTTATTGAGCTTTCATTACTTCATCTCAAACAATAGTGATATACAGTCAGGTGTCACTTAATGACGAGGATGTGTTCTGAGAAATTAATCCTTAGGTGATTTTTGTCATTGTAGGAACACCATAGAGTGTACTTATACAAGCATAGATGGTATAGCCTACTACACACATAGATTATATGATATAGCTATTGCTACTAGACTACAAACCTATACAGCATGTTACAAATTTGTGTTTAGTACAGCATGTATCAAATATTGTAGGCAATTGTAACACAATGGGAAGTATTTGTGTATCTAAACATAGAAAACAGTAAAAATATGGTATAAATGATAATAAATGCTACACCTGTAAAGGGCACTTACTGTGAATAGAGCTTGCAGAACTGGAAACTGCTCTGAGTGAATTGGCGAGTCAGTGGTAAGTGAATGTGAAGGCCTAGGACATAACAGCACTACTATATACTTTATAAACACAGTACACTTAGGATACACTAAATTTATAAAATAATCTTTCACTTTCTTCAGTAAGAAATTCACCTTAGGTTACTGTAACTTTATTTTTTAAATGTCTTCATTTTTTTAACTTTTTGACTCTTGTAATAACACTCAGATTAACATACAAATGCATTGTACAGTGTTTTCTTTCTTTATATCCTTGTTCTACAAGCTTTTTCTGAATTTTTTATTAGTAATTAACATTTTTAGTTAAATTTTTCACAAGCTTTATTTCATTTAAAGTTCATATGGAACCAAAAAAGAGCCCGCATTGCCAAGACAATCCTAAGTCAAAAGAACAAAGCTGGAGGCATCACGCTACTTGACTTCAAACTATACTACAAGGCTACAGCAACCAAAGCACCATGGTACTGGTACCAAAATAGAGATATAGACCTTACACATGTTTAATGTCGTTACGGTTATTGTCACTTAAAGAACTGAGTTGTAAGAAGGTTAAGTATTTATCAAATGCTGTTATCTACGTTGCTACCATAAGTGGTGAGCCAGAATTTGAACCATTTGCTCTGACCCCAAAATCAACGTTTTAAAGACAAAGTAAAATTGTGGGTTATCTTTGTGGCATAAAATTAGGGAAATGGGAAAAGGAGAACATAAATGAAAGAAAGGTCTGAACTACTATATACTATTTTAAGATTTTCTTCAATACATTCTTTTATTATTATTATTATACTTTAAATTCTAGGGTACATGTGCATAACGTGCAGGTTTGTTACATATGTATACTTGTGCCATGTTGGTGTGCTGCACCCATCAACTCGTGCTTTACATCAGGTATAACTCCCAATGCCATCCCTCCCCTCTCCCCTCTCCCCATAATAGGCCCCAGTGTGTGATGTTCCCCTTCCCGAGTCCAAGTGATCTCATTGTTCAGTTCCCACCTATGAGTGAGAACATGCGGTGTTTGGTTTTCTCTTCTTGGAATAGTTTGCTGAGAATGATGGTTTCCAGCTGCATCCATGTCCCTACAAAGGACACAAACTCATCCATTTTTATGGCTGTATAGTATTCCATGGTGTATATGCGCCACATTTTCTTAATCCAGTCTGTCACAGATGGACATTTGGGTTGATTCCAAGTCTTTGCTATTGTCAAAAGTGCCGCAATGAACATACATGTGCATGTGTCTTTATAGCAGCATGATTTATAATCCTTTGGGTACATCCCCAGTGATGCAATGGCTGGGTCATATGGTACTTCTAGTTCTAGATCTTTGAGGAATCGCCATACTGTTTTCCATAATGGTTGAACTAGTTTACAATCGCACCAACAGTGTAAAAGTGTTCCTATTTCTCCACATCCTCTCCAGCACCTGTTGTTTCCTGACTTTTTAATGATCGCCATTCTAACTGGTGTGAGATGGTATCTCATTGTGGTTTTGATTTGCATTTATCTGATGGCCAGTGATGATGAGCATTTTTTCATGTGTCTGTTGGCTGTATGCATGTCTTCATTTAAGAAATGTCTGTTCATATCCCTTACCCACTTTTTGATGGGGTTGTTTGTTTTTTTCTTGTAAATTTGTTTGAGTTCTTTGTAGGTTCTGGATATTAGCCCTTTGTCAGATGAGTAGACTGCAAAAATTTTCTCCCATTCTGTAAGTTGCCTGTTCACTCTGATGGTAGTTTCTTTTGCTGTGCAGAAGCTCTTTAGTTTAATTAGATCCCATTTGTCAATTTTGGCTTTTGTTGCCATTGCTTTTGGTGTTTTAGACATGAAGTCCTTGCCCATGCCTATGTCCTGAATGGTATTACCTAGGTTTTCTTCTAGGGTTTTTATGGTTTTAGGTCTAACATTTAAGTCTCTAATCCATCTTGAATTAATTTTTGTATAAGGTGAAAGGAAAGGATCCAGTTTCAGCTTTCTACATATGACTAGCCAGTTTTCCCAGCACCATTTATTAAATAGGGAATCCTTTCCCCATTTCTTGTTTTTCTCAGGTTTGTCAAAGATCAGATGGCTGTAGATGTGTGGTATTATTTCTGAGGGCTCAGTTCTGTTCCATTGGTCTATATCACTGTTTTGGTACCAGTACCATGGTGTTTTGGTTACTGTAGCCTTGTAGTATAGTTTGAAGTCAAGTAGCGTGATGCCTCCAGCTTTGTTCTTTTGACTTAGCATTGTCTTGGCAATGCAGGCTCTTTTTTGGTTCCACATGAACTTTAAAGCAGTTTTTTCCAATTCTGTGAAGAAACTCATTGGTAGCTTGATGGGGATGGCATTGAATCTATAAATAACCTTGGGCAGTATGGCCATTTTCACGATATTGATTCTTCCTATCCATGAGCATGGTATGTTCTTCCATTTGTTTGTGTCCTTTTATTTCACTGAGCAGTGGTTTGTAGTTCTCCTTGAAGAGGTCCTTTGCATCCCTTGTAAGTTGGATTTCTAGGTATTATATTCTCTTTGAAGCAATTGTGAATGGAAGTTCATTCATGATTTGGCTCTCTGTTTGTCTGTTACTGGTGTATAAGAATGCTTGTGATTTTTGCACATTAATTTTGTATCCTGAGACTTTGCTGAAGTTGCTTATCAGCTTAAGGAGATTTTGGGCTGAGATGATGCGGTTTTCTAAATATACAATCATGTCATCTGCAAACAGGGACAATTTGACTTCTTCTTTTCCTAACTGAATACCCTTGATTTCTTTCTCTTGCCTGATTGCCCTAGCCACAACTTCCAACACTATAATAAATAGCCTGCCAACAAAAAAAAAGTCCAGGACCAGATGGACACACAGCTGAATTCTACCAGAGGTATAAGGAGAAGCTGGTGCCATTCCTTCTGCAACTATTCCAATCAATAGAAAAAGAGGGAATCCTCCCTAACTCATTTTATGAGGCCAACATCATCCTGATACCAAAGCCTGGCAGAGACACAACAAAAAAAGAAAATTTTAGACCAATATCCCTGATGAACATCGATGCAAAAATCCTCAATAAAATACTGGCAAACCAAATCCAGCAGCACATCAAAAAGCTTATCCACCATGATCAAGTGGGCTTCATCCCTGGGATGCAAGGCTGGTTCAACATACGCAAATCAATAAACGTAATCCAGCATATGAACAGAACCAAAGACAAAAAACACATGATTATCTCAATAGATGCAGAAAAGGCCTTTGACAAAATTCAACAGCCCTTCATGCTAAAAACTCTCAATAAATTCAGTATTGATGGAATGTATCTCAAAATAATAAGAGCTATTTATGGCAAACCCACAGCCAATATCATACTGAATGGGCAAAAACTGGAAGCATTCCCTTTGAAAACTCACACAAGACAGGGATGCCCTCTCTCACCACTCCTATCCTTCAATACATTCTTACAATAGGCTAGAGAATCTCCTGTTCAACATCTTCATGTACCATTTTTCCAGTTCCTGATTTACAGACCATTCTGTTACTCTAGAGTGAAGTGTACAAACCTCCTTCTGTCTTCTGCAGCTCACCAGTCACAGAGCCCAAGACTTTCTGCAGCTGGCTGTTGTTCTCCTCTTTCAGTCTTCAGGGACTAAATTTAGTGCTTAATGAGATGAATTGAATGCACTCACTTCTGCAGGTGATCCATGCCAGAGCTTATGTACATTCATGTAAATGAAGATAGTCCTGGGAATCCTGAAAAATCAGATGATCATATTAAATGTTCTACATGTTTCCTTAAGAAAGAGTTTACAGTGACAATAAGATGCCTGGACCAGACAAACATTCCGTAGGAGATATTTCCAAACAGTTCAGATTTGAACAAGTTATTCTGAAGCAAGTTAAGTAGATTTTGCCATTGGAATGCAAAGCCATAGGGTCCGTTTTGTTTCATTTTGTTTTGCTTTA
The DNA here is from genome assembly GCF_007565055.1 of Rhinopithecus roxellana. Taxonomy (NCBI): domain Eukaryota; kingdom Metazoa; phylum Chordata; class Mammalia; order Primates; family Cercopithecidae; genus Rhinopithecus; species Rhinopithecus roxellana. The sequence goes on along the minus strand of NC_044552.1, from coordinate 136,180,953 downwards.
GGGGGGCAGTGGAGGTGCCACACACTTTTTAAAAACAATTTTTTATTTCTATAGGTTTTTTGGGAACAGGTGGTATTTTGTTGCATGAGTAAGTTCTTAGTGGTGATTAGTGAGATTCTGGGGCACCCATCACCCAAGCGGTAAACATTGAACCCAATTTGTAGTCATTTATCCCTCACCTCCTCCCACTCTTTTAACTGAGTCCCCAGAGTCCATTGTATCATTCTATGCCTTTACATCCTCATAATTTAGCTTCCACTTACGAGTGAGAATATACAATGTTTGGTTTTCCATTCCTTGTAGTTCCATCCAGATTGCTGCAAATGCCATTAATTCATTCCTTTTATGGCCGAATAGTGTATGTATATATACACACACACACATATATATGTGTGTGTATGTGTGTGTAAGTGTGTGTGTATATATGTATGTGTGTGTACACATATATATCTCACAATTTTTTTATCTACTTGTTGACTGACGGGCATTTGGGGTGGTCCCATACTTACGCAATTGTGAATTGTGCTGCTATAAATATGCATGTGCAATTATCTTTTTCGTATACTGGCTTCTTTTCCCAGTAGTAGTGATAGATACCCAGTAGTGGAATTGCTGGATCAAATGGTAGTTCTACTTTTAGTCCTTTCAGGAATCTTCAAACTGCCTTCCAAAGTGATTGCACCAGTTTGCATTCCCATCAGCAGTATAGAAATGTTCCCTGTTCACCCCATCCACGCCAACATCTATTATTTTTTGATTTTTTTTATTATGGCCATTCTTGCAGGAGTAAAGTGATATTGCATTGTGTTTTTGATTTGTATTTCCCTGATCATTAGTGATGTTGAGCGTTTTTCCATATGTGTTTTGGCCATGTGTATATCTTCCTTTCAGAACTGTCTGTTCACGTCCTTAGCCCACTTTTTGATGGGATTGTTTGTTTTTCTGTTGCTGATTTGAGTTCCTTGTAGATTCTGCATATCAGTCCTTTGTCAGATGCACAGATTGCAAAGATTTTCTCCCACTCTGTGGGTTATCTGTTTACTCTGTTGACTGTTTCTTTTGCTATGCAGAAGCTTTTTAGCTTCATTAAACCCATCTATTTGCCTTTGTTTTTGTTGCATTCGCTTTTGGGTTCTTGGTCTTTGCCTAAGTCAATATCTAGAAGGGTTTTTCTGATGTTGTCTTCTAGAACTTTTATGGTTTCAAGTCTTCAATTTAAGTCCTTGATCCATCTTGAGTTGATTTTTGTATAAGGTGAGAGATGAGGATCCAGTTTCATTCTTCTACATGTGGCTTGCCAATTATCCCAGCACCATTTGTTGAATAGTGTGTCCTTTCCCCACTTTATGTTTTTGATTGCTTTTTCAAAGATCATTGGCTGTAAGTATTTGGGTTTATTTCTTGGTTCTCTATTCTGTTCTATTGGTCTATGTGCCTATTTTAATACCAGTACCATGCTGTTTTGGTGACTATAGCCTTAGAGTATAGTTTGAAATTAGGCAATGTGATTCCTCCAGATTTGTTCTTTTTGCTTAGTCTTGCTTTGGCTATGCAGACTCTTTTTTGGTTCCACATGAATTTTAGGATTATTTTTCTAGTTCTGTGAAGAATGATGGTGGTATTTTGATGGTAATTGCATTGAATTTTTATATTACTTTTGGTAGGATGGTCATTTTCACAATATTGATTCTGCCCATCCATGAACATGGAGTGTTTCCATTTGTTTGTGTCATCTATTATTTCTTTCAGCAGTGTTTTGTAATTTTCCTTGTAGAGTTCTTTCACCTCCTTGGTTAGGTGAATTCCTAAGGCTTTTTTTTTTTTTTTTTTTTTTTTTTTTTTTGTGCATCTATTGTAAAAGAGGTTGAGTTCTTGATTTGGTTTTCAGCATGGTTGGTGTTGGTGTATAGCAGAGCTACTGATTTGTGTACATTAATTTTGTATTCTGAAACTTTGCTGAATTCATTTATCAGTTCTAGAAGCCTTTTGGAGGAGTCTTTATGGTTTTCTAGGTATAGGATCATATCATCAGCAATAAGAAACAGTTTGACTTCCTCTTTACCAATTTGGATGTTCTTTATTTCTTTTTCTTGTCTGATTGCTCTGGTTTCTTGTCTGATTGCTAGGACTTCCAGTACTATGTTGAATAGAAGCAGAGAAAGTGGGCATCCTTGTCTTATTTCAGTTCTCAGAGGGAATTTCTCTGAACCTCACAGAAGGTTACATGCTGAACCCCACAAAAGGTAACATATCTCACCACAAATGGTAACATGTATCAAATGCAGATCTAATCCTATTTGCTTTTTATTTCTTTATCAGAGCAGAGTGTTTTCTCTTTTAAAACAAACCAGTAGACACACACACACACACACACATACATACATGCTTTAGTTGTATATGTTTTGTCAAGGGTCATATTCTAAGCATCTGGACAAGATTTTGAAAGGCAACTTTGCATAACATGACATTTTCATCTCAAAAATATTAATGCTTTCTATACACCAGCCATGACACTCAAATAATAAGTTGATAACTGAAAATTTTAGTTAAAACCTGTTTTGGTATCAGATAAATTAAAATCCAGTTGCTTTTCTGAAATCAGAACCAATTGAGACGTTAGTTTATTTTTGTTGTTGTTGTTGTTGAGACGGAGTCTTGCTCTGTCGCCCAGGCTGGAGTGCAGTGGCCGGATCTCAGCTCACTGCAAGCTCCGCCTCCCGGGTTTACGCCATTCTCCTGCCTCAGCCTCCCGAGTAGCTGGGACTACAGGCGCCCGCCACCTCGCCCGGCTAGTTTTTTGTGTTTTTAGTAGAGACGGGGTTTCACCATATTAGCCAGGATGGTCTCGATCTCCTGACCTCGTGATCCGCCCGTCTCGGCCTCCCAAAGTGCTGGGATTACAGGCTTGAGCCACCGCGCCCGGCCGGTTAGTTTATTTTTAAAGCTGAATTTTATCAAACAGCTATTTGTTGGAAAATACACTTTCCAAATGGAACTACTTGCAGGACTAAAGGACACCTTTATTGTGGGAAACTCAGTAAAATGCAAATTCCAATTTAGTAGGCCTGGGGTGGGTCTGAGAGTCTACAATTCCTAACAAGCTCCCAGGTGTTGATGTTGCCGGTAAAACAGCCACACCTGGAGTAGCAAGACTGTGGCATGTGGAGCGTGGAGCATGCTTTTAAATCTTTCAGAGACTTACCTTCTCATCTACCACCACATTCTGTATGAATCAAGTAAAATATCTACTACTTTAGTAAAATATATCCACTTAATATAAAACTGTGCAATGGTACAAAAGAAAAACTGTGACTGCTTAATGAGTATTGATGGTTTGTTATAATTAGTTAATATTTTTCTCTTTGCGTTTCCTCCCAAATGAACAAGCAGATACAAAAAATAAGGCGGAAAGGTCGGGGGGAGAGGGAAGCTTATTTTGCCTGTAATGAACTCTGACTCAATTTCTAACGTTTGACTACTGACAGCTGTCAATCCCACACACTCCCCGGTTCCTTCTGTTCTACAATTGGCAAACAAAGAAAGCCTGGGTTCTCTTTCATTTGCCACCTGCGGGAAGTTGAAACCAGGTAAGTCTCTGTCTTCCTGGGAACACTCAACGGGCCCTACACTCTAAACCCAGTAAGCACCCAAAGCCAGTCTCCTTTCCCAGATCTCTCAAGTCATTTTTTAACATCCTTGGGAGTTTTACTGCTGTCCCCATAAAGCCCCATGATATAAACAATTAAGCTTTTTATACCTTGTGGTACATGTGTGCTATCGTTATTCTGGACATATGAATCACATTTTTGGTGAGGATCCATTTTTGTCTCTGCAGAGTGTCCCAGTAGACTGCCTTCAGACATATGTGTAACGAGTAACAAAACAGAGGAAAATGTTTCATTTGATTTCAAATTGGTATTTGAACTGGAATGGATGGATTCCTAAGAATTAAAAGTAATTTTAAAAAGTATGTAATCTGCTATTGTTTAATTAAAGGATTGGAAGTAAATAATATGATAGAGCACAATGGGAAGCAATGATTTTTTTAAAAAAAAATTATGTACCCCCCTTAAATTGTGGCTTCTTAATTATATATGTGTATATATATATATATATATATATATGAGCAAAAGCAACTTCAGTTCAATTTATTTGATGACTGTTTTAAGCATGACAAGATTTGTCTTACTTGAACAAGCACTTTGTGAAAATTAGTAAACAGTATCAGAAGTCTCTCACGGAAGATCTACATTTTGAATAATAACACAGTCATTATGTGATCCAGAAAAGGGTCAGTTATGATTTTGGGTGATTGATCACAATTGTGCAACCTAAATCATCCACAAATCAAGTTTCCATGGCAGTTACTGGTTTCTTTATATAAATCCAACATATTAATCCATTTATCTCTCACAAAATACATAGTTTCCAAGAACAAGTATGTTGTCTTAATCCTTACCTCATCTCCAGAACCTAATACAGATAGTATTCACTCAGTAAGTCTCTGTTGAATGAAACTCATCCCACTAGAATTTACTGAATGACTAAATTGTCAGGCAATGTTCCAATTACAGAGGCTAAAGATGTTGGATACTTTAGACACAAAATATTTTAAATTAAAATTATCTGAGTGCATTGGTTATAATAATTTTCCTTTCACTAAGAATGTTCCAGAAGTACACAGGTGGATGGCCAAAAGTCTGACTTATTTCATGACTCCAAATTTCAGGCCAAATGTTGAAAGTGTGAGGTATAGGCAGGTGACCAAGCCAACCCCATTAGGATTATTATCCAGAGACTTTCCTAGGGCGATCAAAAGGAAGGTGGCCAACCCAGCTCTGAAGTGGAGAATAAAGGATGTAAAGATCAAGAGCTAGAGATAGTCATGTTCTTTATCCTATGGAGGAAAACGACTTTCAGACTACTTGAAAGATGGATTCAACCATACCTTTAGGCCCACAAAAATGACCTATTAATTCTTTATGTTGGCTTTGAAAGGTGTGGACTGGGGAAGGAGAGAGGGAGGTATTTATCAAGAACAGGTGATGACTGGGAGTACTTTGGCAAAGAGTGTTCCTTTTACACAGGAGGGATGAAAGAGGTTGAGTGTACTTCGACCAAGAGAGGAAAGTGCAGCTAGGAGGAAGAAAGATCAAGAGGTTCCAGCTACATAGTTTCTCCACACCCCAAAACTGAGAATTACCCTATTGGTTTTCAGAAATTGTGACGCCAAGAGTACTGGGGAAGTTTGTGATAAATGCCAATCTCTCAGCCCTGGGCCCCAGAGATTCTGAATCATGCGACTGGGAAGGAGAGGGCTGAGGTGGAGTGGAACAGATGGGCCATATAAATATTATTTTGAGATTTACCTCGAGTATAAGTGATACACGTGATTCACAGATATGACTGGTTCCTGTATTCTTTTCCCTTCTGTTATCACACATGTGCATGACCACAGAAATGTTTGCTTATGATTCCAAACTCAGTCCATTCAGAGCCAGTCTGTGCCATCCACTCTCACCATTCCAAACACCAATCTTATATGTCTTTTTTCTGTCTAACAACATCTGTCTCTATCTCTATTGCTCTTTTATTTTCAGAAAATACACTATACTATGATTTGTTTCTCTTCCCAACTTACTAATGATCTTGGAGTTCCTTCTACAATCGCAAATATATATATACATATATATATACACACACACACACATATATATATATATATATATACACCATTCTTTTTGGTGGCTATATATAAATACATAATTGGATGCATCAAACATTGTTTCACCATTGTTTTTGAGATATAACCTCAGAATTTTTTTTCTATTTTTTCTATTACAAGAAACCATGCAATGAACATTCTCGTACCAGATCTTGATGAACGTAGATAATATGTTCATAGAGTAAAATTTTAGAAATACAAGTTATTGGATTAAAGAATATGGGCATTTAAAAACTTCTCAATGTTCAAATTTTTTTCTCCAAAATATTTACTCTAAATCCTATTACCAATTAGAGAGAATAAGCATGCCTTTTCCCTTAAGCTTCATCAGTATTGCACATAAACAAGCTTAAGAATTTTTACTCATCAGATAAGTTTGAGAAACTCAGTTTTATTTGCATTTATTTGATTATGAATAAGGTATATCCTTTATATTATTTTTAAGCCTACTCTATCTTGTAAAAAGGTAAATTATATGTTCATATTTGAATGTTTTCCTGTTGCTTTAGTTTGTAATATTATTTTATAAAAGTGCTTAGAAAATTAATAAACTAATTCTTTTGTATGCCATCTAGGCTAAAAACACTTTTCAGAAGCAGTTTTATTTTTTATTATCTGTAACATAAAAGGGTCTGTCAAAAAATGTGAAGAGTCTGCAATTTTACCCTGCTACTTGAAAGTTTCACAGAAACTGTGAAAAGAGCTGTGGTTCAGTGTCCCTTTGCTTTGATTCTTCTGAATGCCCACAGTTGCAATTGCCAGAGAGGTTTCACAATATTAAAAGATCTGCTTCTAAGGTCTGCCCATCTTTGCACTATTTAGCAATTTTTTCTACCACTCAATTTAGATTGATATATCATTTTACTACCATAAAAATGGAAAGTTTATTTCCATTAACTGCTAAACATTTAAAACATTTTCCATTTAGACCCACTCCTCTTTTTTCTTTGATAGGTACTTGAATTCTGATTTTTGGCACTTTTAATACTAAAATGTTAGTTATTATGTTTTTAAATGTAATGTTCTTCAAGAAATTAATTAAAAGTGATGTCCATCAGACCCAAATACCTATCACTCAGTGCTCTTCCCAACTTGTAAAGGTTTACTGGCTTTTTCAGTCAAATTTTTCTCACTACACAGTGTAAAATAGCAGTGCTTCTCCTGAGCAACTGGTTTGTTTTCATCCCATAGACACTGAACCAATAATTCATCATATTGTCCTCTCTACCTTTATTACCTAAAAGCTCAAAGCCAAATCTATGTCCTGCCACTAGGATCTGTAAAGGAAACCTCCGTCATGCAAACTGTGACTAACCTCACCGTGTATTTGTTGTTTTTTCACTATTATTTCCTCTTTTGCTTACTTGCTTGTATCACATACTCTTTCATAGAGTGTCTTAAATAATTGTGGGGACTAAGCAGAATATAAATTAATTAATTAAACTCAAGCATTGAGAGAGTTCCCAGTGAACCAAAGTTCTGCCTCATTATGTTCACCTTCTACTGGTTGACAAAAATCATTCTTAAAAATAAAAATGTCCTTCAGTGAACTCTTAGCCACTCATCAAGGCATCAGCATCATTTGTTAAGCAACATAAACTTGAAATTAACATTGTTCCCATTAGTAGCCCACATACACAAAGTGCGTCACCTCCTTCCCAGGGGCTGATCAGAAATCATTCTGTCTTCCATCTGCTGCTTTTGGCTATTTATTTGATGCTGTGAAGCATACCCAGGAAAGCCTTGAAGCCACAAACTTCTCCCTTTTCCCATTTGTAGCACCATGATTAGGAAGGTACAAAACAAAAATAAACTAACAAAACCACACAGAGCCAGGCTCCCATGCGGCAGCATTCAGTGCTTCCCTACTTTTGGCTGCTTAGTGGTTCTCGTCATTACCTGACTCTCAAGGGCATGTTTATTTACATTTGGACAGAAAAGCAGACTTTCTCTCAATCCTTTTTGTTTGACTTTCTGGTATTCATAAAGCAATATATATTAAAAGAGTGCTCTTAGTGTAATATTCATTTAAGAGCAAGTATTTCAACCTGAATGCAAACCCCCAGAAAGGGAATGTATGTGCGCAGATTTCATAAATACAAACCAGTACACGTCTTCAGATCAGCATCTCTCCCAGCAATGTACAATTGTGTGACTGTGACTTTGACCCAGGCTGCTAAGGAACAAGTATCTCTGCAGTGACGCAGGAGGCTGAACAGGAAGTGCCCGCTAAGTGTATTTGGTGACTCATATCCATTTGCTCTCCAGCTCACTGCAGTTTGCTCATTAGCATCGGTGCTGGGGGCTAATGGATACTCAGTAGGAAGTAATTTTTCATTGTAAATGTCTGGTGAAAAAAAATGGAAATGAAAACCCAATGAGCACTTGGTTACTGACAAAGCTTTCCAAGACTGACAGAGATTGTGTTTTGAGAGGTCTGGTTACAGGGTTCAGTAGTGAATTTCAGGTTCTTAGGACTGATTACCTTCATCTTAAAATAGGCTTTCAATCTCCCCCCAACACACACAAAGTGTGAAATAAATGAAGCTAAGTCAGAGAGTTATATTTATCTGTATTGTCTGTTTCCTTTAAAACTATTAGAGGGAATTTTTAAAATACCATGTATTCATTATGTGTCCAAGCATCCAGTGGTGTGTTGGTAAATGTTTAACAACTGTCTCTGGGTAAAAAGAAAAGGCCCTGATTTCCACTGTTTGCTGATTCCCATGGTGTAAACACTCCCACCACAGCCAATTTCAAGCTACAACTTGAGTCTCTGAATGCAGAATTAGGAAACAATGGAAACAATTATGGCTCTTTTAAGCCAGTAAGCACCAGTTCCACCTTGCCCTGACACTCCTCTAAATGCAAATGGGGGCTCATCTTCATGTAGAATGAAAAAGCACCATCCTTTTTCACAGAGTATCCCCAAAATCAAAGCATGATTCTGTTAGACTGCATGCCACATATATAGGTATTTATATAATTTTATTTAGCTTCTGCTTTTTTTATTCTCATTCCTCGCTCATTCAGTTCTCTTGGGTTTTTCTAGTGGCCCTAGGAGTAATATTTGAAATGTTATAGGAATAGTCAACTCACTAAAAAGAAAAACTGGAGTATTATCTAATACTAAGCAGTTTTTTAAAATTTCCTTGCACAGTAAGACTTTTGCACTATGGCACAAAATCATTGATATATTAACCATGTAGAGTACCTTATTGCTTGCCATTGTAAGCTCTTCAGAATTTTGTTTTGTATCCAAATGTTTAATGCTTTTAATGGTGACTATTTTTCTGAAAGTTATAAGAGAAGATGAAATATTTCTGGGAATATGTCTATACTTACCTTTGGAAAGTGAAGTGAAAATCTTGGTATTTAAATGAATGAAAGTCTAACACCTGATCAATTTAATGCCACAAATCATGAATCTATTGCCTAAAAAACTAGATTGACTATAGCTAAAGTACTACCAAAATATTCTATATTAAAACTCCAGAATGCACACGAACTTAAGACAAAAGACATCTAAGAATAAAGATTGTGAAGCAGTCTAGTTGTATGTTCCTCAAGGCCTGGAACAGTGGGTTAGAGTTTGACTGCTGGAGTCAGACTGCTTGATCTAAATGCCAGTTCTGACATTTACTAGCTGTTTGGTCTTGGGCAGGTTGCCCAAGAGCTCATCCTCTCCACCACAGTTTCCTCCACTGTTAAGTGGGGACAATAATAATACCTAATTCACTGGGTTATAGTAAGGATTAGCTCTGTCAATATTTATAAAATGCCTTTATAGGCACATAAGTGCTTGCTAAATAAATTTAAAGGAGAATTTTCAAAGACTAAAAAAAAAAAGGAAAAAAACTAGTGAATTAGAGGTCAAATCTAAACCTTTCAAGGGAGCTGATTTATAGAAGAAAGTGTAATTTCACCTAATAATTACATGAATACTCAATATCGCTCCTACTCCACTGACCGTGTAAATTAATGCTAATGTATCACACTGATTTGCAAGTAAAAAATTTAACAGCCTAAGTAAAAGAAGCTACATCTTCCTATTTCAATCAGCCTGGAGAAAATCTTCTTAAATGGGAACATTCAAGTAGTCAAAAGGGTATCATTCTGATTATTAATAAAGACATGCATGGAACTATAAAACATTCCCATCTTCATAGTATTTAATGGCAGTGGCAGAGGCAGGGGAGCATAGATTAAGGCTCTAAGGAACTCTGAGGGATTACTAATATCTGAAATATCACTGAAAGTATTTAATGGAGCTATGATTCACAGCTCCTGTCAAATATCAGCATGCTTTCAAAATTCAGAGTTGGATTTAAGTCAGGCATTACTTTCTAGTCTATAAACCCTGGGTGATGACAATGAAGTGCTATAGTGTTAATATTGAACAGCAGTGCACTGAAAGGAGACAGGCCTAGGTTCTCTACTGTGTCTGCTCTTTCCAGTCCTAACTTCTCTCTTTTGGTTCCTCCTCGTCTCATTCTGCTGACCTCCCGCTAAGCACCAAATCTTCCCTTTCTCAACCAACGTAATAGACCTGGCCTCTGCCCAGTTTCACAGCAACCTGTTGACAATATTTCTACTTCTATATTGTGTGGCTGTTTAAGTCTTTTTACAGGTCTAGAAGTACTTGTTTTATGAATGTGGGTGCCCCAGTGTTGGGTGTGTATATATTTAGGATTGTTAAATCATCCTGTTGAAATGAAACCTTTATCATTGTATAGGGCCCTTCTTTGTCATGTTTAACTGTTGTTGGCTTAAAATCTATTTTATCTAATAAAAGAATTGTGACCCCTTCTCTTTTTGTTTACTGTGTGCATGACAGATCTTTCTCTAACCCTTTACTTTGAGTCTATGAGTGTCATTACATATGAGATTGGTCTCTTGAGACAGCAGGTGGATGGGTCTTGCCTTTTTATCCAGCTTGCCACTGTGTGCTTTTTAAGTGAGGCATTAATTGGAGATTTCTCAAAGAACTTAAAGCAAAACCACCATTTGACCCAGCAATTCCATTACTAGGTGTAATTGGATAAGGAAACATATACACCATGGAATACCATGCAGCCATAAAAAAGATCAAAACCATGTTCTTTGCAGCAACATATATGCAGCTGGATGCTATTATCTGAAGTGAATTAATGCAGGAACAGAAAACCAAATATTGCATGTTCTCACTTATAAGTGGGAGCTAAATACTGAGTACAAATGGACATAAAGATGAGAACAGCAGACACCGGGGACTACTAGAGGGGCAAGGTAGGAGGGAGTCAGTGGTTGAAAAACTACCTATCAGGTACTCTGCTGATTTCCTCACAGGTTCCCATGCTCCTTTGAAGTTCCATTCTTCTTGTCCAGAGCATGGATACTATACTTGGTAGTAGGATAGTAAAAATGAAAACCATACAACAAGGATGGTGGAGGAAATAAGTGGAAGAAACCCAGTATAAAGTTAATATGAAGAAACAGACAAATCAGCTCTGAACCACCAAGAGCTGACTTCTCAATAAGAGAGACTCCAGACTTCTCAATAAGAGAGAAAAATAAAACTCTTGTTTGTTTATGCCAGTGTAGTTATATTTCTGTTACATGTAGCCAAATACAATAATCTCTTCTATATTTCCTTTTTACATGTAAGAGAATACAAACTTGAAGACATTAAGCAGCATGCCCGCAGTCACAGAGCTCCCAGATTTGCCCTCAACTTGTCTCTTTGATGCAGAACCCATTCTCTTTCCACTCTTCCATACTACTTTATAGACATACCAACATTCTGTGTAAAATCTGGAAAAGAACTCAGAAAGCATACAACCAAAATCCTCATGTTAATCATGAGAAACTTGGAATCCAGAACAGGTAAATGATCTGCCATTCTAAATTGTGATCAAGAGTGAAATGTAACAATCCAGGACTCTCACCACTGAATATACTCAGGAGTCATTGAGACAAAACAGATGGAAAATTAACTTGAAACCAAAATTAAATGTCTATGATTCAGGGAAAAGAAACTGAGATTTACAATCCTGAAGAACACAAGAAAAAAATTAACTACAACAGATTGTATTGGCAATGGTGAGGCACGGTGTTGCAAGAATCAGGTATTTTGGTATCAGGGAGGAGGATCTGAGGATTTCCAGGAAACAGAAAAATGTAACTGAGGAACACAGCCTCAAAATGACCCAGGAATGAGTTTTGCCATGAAGGCCCTGTTATAAATTTCACTTGCATATTCTTACACCAGGCAAAGTCACTCAAAAATTAGCTTTTAAAATTCAAAAATCAGCATTTGCAATGTATCTTTTGAATATGTTTGCAGTCCAAGACCCCTTTGTGGCTTCACAAATATATCACTCTACGAACTCGGTTTTTTAAAAAATTGATTAAGTAATGTACACAGTAACACACACTCATAAAGATGCATGTAAGTACATAGACACAGACACAGGAGAAAAGCTGAAAGGTAATACATCAAAACGTCAACAGGGGCTATTTCTGGAAGTTAGAATCATTAAGTAATTTTTTTATTCTCATTGCTTGTCTGGATTTTCTAAATTTCTATCCTAAATATATGAGATTAATAATAGAAAAGTAAATGAAAACATATTTTAAAATCCATTTGGTGGTTATATCATACTATACTTACAACACTAATAGCCAAATGCAATTTGGAACTTCTAGCTATATTTTCCCATTAAATGTACATTTAATTCTTACAATGAACCAATACATTAAGTGTTCCAATGAAACCATTTAAAAATTAGTTAATTAAATTTATTCACTACATTTTTGATGGCATAAGGAGTAAAAAATATGTATCTGACATGGTAAAAAAATGCTTTCTTTAAAAATTGGATCATTATTATTTTGTCTAATTTTCTAAGCTATATGCTAAATTACAATCCTATGTTATATTTGAACACATAATTGCTACACCAGAATTTAATTAGGCACCGACAGTCGCTTAAAAGTTTATTTAACTCATTAGTACAATTATTAAGCACTAACATTACTTATTGGTAGCTGCTTGTTTTAGAAAAAAATGCATTTATACTACAAATTTTTAACATAATGTTGAAAAGTAACATTACAAAAAACATACTATCTCAAAATATTTGAAGAAATGTTTTCATATAAACAGTGGGTTTTTTTCTAACTTTTTTTTTTTTTTTTTTTTTGAGACGGAGTCTCGCTCTGTCACCCAGGCTGGAGTGCAGTGGCCGGATCTCGGCTCACTGCAAGCTCCGCCTCCCGGGTTCACGCCATTCTCCTGCCTCAGCCTCCCGAGTAGCTGGGACTACAGGCGCCCGCCACCTCGCCCGGCTAGCTTTTTTGTATTTTTTTAGTAGAGACAGGATTTCACCGTGTTAACCAGGATGGTCTCGATCTCCTGACCTCGTGATCCGCCCGTCTCGGCCTCCCAAAGTGCTGGGATTACAGGCTTGAGCCACCGCACCTGGCCTTTTTCTAACTTTTAAGTTGAGGATTACAGGTGCAGGTTTGCTATTTAGGTAAATTTGATGTCACAGGGGTTGGAGTACAGATTATTTCATCACCCAGCTAATAAGCATAGTACCCAATAGATATTTTTTTTATTATCTTCCTCCTGCCACCCTCCACCCTCAAGTCGGCCCCAGTGTCTGTTGCTCCCTTCTTTGCGTCCATGTGTTCTCGATATTTAGCTCCCACTTACAAGTGATAACATGTGGTATTTGGTTTTCTGTTACTGCATTGTTTAGGATAACAGCCTCCAGTTTCATCCACGTTGCTGCAAAGGACATTATTTTATTCTTTTTTATGGCTTCGTAGTATACCATGGTGTCTATGTACAACATTTTTCTTTATCCAGTCTATTACTGATGGGCATTTAGATTGCTTCCATATCTTTGCTATTGTGAATAGTGTGGCAATGAATATACATGTGCATGTGTCTTTATGGTAGAATGATTTATATTCCTTTGGGTATACACCCAGTAATGGGATTACTGGATCCAAAGGTGATTCCATTTTACATTCCTTGAGAAATTGCTATACTGATTCCACAATGGCTAAAGTAGTTTATATTCCCATCAGTAATGCATAAACGTTCCTTTTCTCTGCAATCTTGCCAGCATCTACTATTTTTTGACTTTTTAGTAATAGCCATTCTGACTGATGTGAGATGGTATCTCATTGTGGTTGTGACTTGCATTTCTTTAATGATCAGTGATATTGAGCATTTTTTATATGCTTGTTGGTCATATGCACATCTTCTTCTGAAAATTGTCTGTTCATGTCTTTTGCCCACTTTTTAATAGGATTGTTTATTTCTGGCTTGTTAATTTCTTAAAAGTTCCTTATAGATTCTGGATATTAGACCTTTGTCAGATGCACAGTTTGCAAATCACTTTTGAATGTCTATTTTGAAAAATATTTACTAGGAAGAAAATTAACAATAAGCAAATATAGTGCAAATATTACTTAAATGCAAAAAAAAAAAAAAATCAATTCATAGATTCACAGGTCCAGAGATCTTTTATCTTTAACAAGAAGGTATAAAATACAAGAAAAAAACAATGACTTAAATAACAACTCTTTATATATTGATGCAAGAAAAAAATATGCTACACTTGACCTTTGTCATTTTGGGTTTTCCAGTTGTTTTCTTATTTGAGAGAATCCAAAACTGACTAAAGAAGCCAAAGTGGTTAGACATTTCCTTTCTCAGCTCCTAGACCTGGCAAGTCTTGTGCTCTAACTTAGGACTTCAACTCTGCTGCTAGTGACCCACAGCCTCAACAGAGTCTGACATTAGTGCCTGCTGATGAATTGAAAGTGCTGTGCCATAACAATCAGTGTCCAAGAGGAGCAAGGTCCAGAGTTGGCTGTAGTAAGTGGCCATTAGTGACAGCACCAGTGTTGACATACCAGACAGGCTATGCCTATGGTCGCATCCTTGGCTGGTTTTATGTCCATTAATTCCTGGCTAGTTTCCTAGTCTAGTTCGTTAGAGTTCTCATCAATTTTGAGAACTGCTCAACACATATTATTCTCCTTTTAAGAAAATTCTCATACTTCTTAATTGGGATAGTCAAGACTGAACAATTGATCATGAGATATTTGTGACCATAAGACCAAAATTATATTGGGCTAGACGAAAGCTTTTGAATGGGCAAGAGAAGCTGTAAGATAAAAATGTTTATGTTGCTTGGGGAAGCCAAATCTTTGGACTGTGGTAAACATTTGTCATTTCTGAAGTCCAGAAAGCAACACTCTTTCTGTCTGGTGTCAATCCTAAAACAAATGGGATTCAAGACTCCAGCTTCCAAAACGGAAGCCAAAGAAGTTTTTTTTCAGATCCCTGACAACAAGTCCATAAGCCTAGGCTCAGCCAGTCAGGTGTTGCCACCTAAGACTTGGGATGTGGAAATCATGATCCAGAACCTGAGGAAAAGGCACAGGTTATTCATTATAAGTTTAGCAGAGTTGAAAGTACACCCAAATGGCAACAAGTATCCAGGAATGGCAGAATTGATAGTCATGACAGCTGCACTTCAGTGCAACAGTACCAGTGGTGTCCTGAGCATAGCAGTGGAATGATCTTGCAGGCTAATGGGCTTTCTTTGCACCTACCCATTTCCAAAGTCCCCTTGATTTCATGAGCTACCCACTTTACTTCTAACAACATTCCTTTTTCACTTTATTTAGATAGCTGTTTCTGTTGCTTGCAACCAAATACCCTGATTGTTGAAAAGCCAACAACTCAAAACTCCAAAATTTACTAAATATATTTTTCATAAATGTTAAGTTTGTAGATGTTAGAGTCAGCATAAAATATTACAGTTATAGTTTTACGATCAGACAATCAAGTGCTATAACCTCTTCTTTTGCCCTTGCTAGACGTATGACTGCACATGAGTTTCTTAACTTTGCTGTACCTCAGTTCCCCAACATGAAAAGTGACAACACTGTCTACCATATGTGCTGCACCACATAGGCAGTGCATAGCACAGGTTGAAATGTATATCCACTTAATTTTCTCCTCTAATCACACTTTTTTTAAAAAAATGGATTTTTTAGTTTTAATGTTTTACTTTTGTGGGTACATGGTAAGTATATATATTTATGGAATACATGAGATATTTTTGTATAGGCATACAGTATGTAATAATCATAACATGAAAAATAAAGTCTTCATCCCCTCAAGCATTTATCCTTTGTGATACAAGTTATCCAGTTGCACTCATTTAGTCATTTTTAAATTTACAATTAAATAATTATTTACTATAGTCAACATGTTGTGCTATCATACACTGGGTTTTATTCATTCATTTTTTTTTTTTTTGTACCTGTTAACCTTCCCCACTTCCCGTCTATACCCCCATGACCCTTCCTAGCCTCTGGTAACAATCCTTCTATTCTCTGTCTCCATGAGTTCAATTGTTTTGATTTTTATACTCCACAAATAAGTGAGAACATGCAATGTTTGTGTTTTTGTGCCTGGCTTATTTCACTTAATATAATGACATCAAGTTCCATCCATGTTGTTGCAAATGACAGGACCTTATTTTTTTCTGGAAGAATAATATTCCATTGTGTATAAGTAACACATTATCTTTATACATTCATATGTTGATGGACACACAGTTTGCTTCTAAATCTTGGCTACTGTGAACAGTGCTGCAATAAACATAGGAGTGCAGATATCTCTTTCATACACTGACTTATTTTCCTTTGGATATACAACCAGCAGTGAGATTCTGGATCAAATGGTGGCTCCAGTTTTTAGTTTCTAGAGGAACCTCCAAATTGTTCTCCACAGTTATTGTACTAAATTATATCCCCACCAAACATGTACAAGTGTTCCTCTTTTTCCACATCCTCGCCAGCATTTGTTATTATCTATCTTTTGATAAAAGGCCATTTTAACTGGGGTGAGATGATGCCTTATTGTAGTTTTGATTTGCATTTCTCTGATGATCAGTGATGTTTGGCACTTTTTCATATTGCTGTTTGTCATTTGTATGTACTTTTTTGAGAAATGTCTATTCAGATCTTTTGCCCATTTTAAAATCAGATTATTAGATTTTTCCCTATACATTTGTTTGAACTCTTTATATATTCTAGTTATTAATCCCTTTTCAGATGGGTAGTTTACAAATATTTTCTCCCATTTTGTGGGCTGTCTTTTCACTTTGTTGATTGCTTCCTTTGCTCTTTTCTCTTTTCTCCACATCATCATCAGCATTTATTATTTGTCTTTTGGATAAAAGCCATTTTAACTGGGGTGAGATATCACATTGTAGTTTTAATTTGCATTTCCCTAATGATCAATGATGTTGAGCACCTTTTCATACAACTTCTTACTATTTGTATGCCTTCTTTGAGAAATGTCAGTTGGAATCTTTTGCCCATTTTTAATCAGATTATTATACTTTTTTCTCAAAGAGTTATTTGAGCTATATTCTGGTTATTAAGCCCTGTCAGATGGGTAGTTTGCAAATATTTTCTCCCATTCTGTGGGTTGTCTCTTCATTTTGTTGATTGTATCCTTTGCTGTACATAAGCTTTTTAACTTGATGTGATCCCAGTTTGTTCATTTTTGCTTTGGTTGCCTGTACTTATGGGGTATTAACCAAGAAATCTTTGCCTAGTCCAATGTCCTGTAGAAGTTCCCCAGTGTTTTCTTGTAGTAGTTTCATAGTTTAAGGTGCTAGACTTAAGTATTTAATACATTCTGATTTGATCTTTGTATATGACAAAAGACAGGCATCTAGTTTCATTCTTCTGCATATGGATATCCAGTTTTGCCACCACCATTTATTGAAAACACTGACTTTTCCCCAATATATGTTCTTGGCATCTTTGTTGAAAATGAGTTCAGTGTAGATGCATGGATTTGTTTCTGAGTTATCTACTTTGTTCCATTGGCCTATGTTTCTGTTTTCATGCGAGTACCATGCTATTTTGGTTACTATAGCTCTGTAGTATATTTCGAAGTCAGATAATGTGATACCTCCAGTTTTTTGTTTGCTTGTTTGTTTTTGTTTTAATTTTTGCTTTTTTTGCTCAAGACAGCTTTGGCTATTCTGGGTCTTTTGTGGCTCCATATAAATTTAAGAATTGTTTTTTCTATTTCTGTGAAGAATGTCATCATATTTTAATATAGATTATATTTAATCCCTGGCTTGCTTTAGGTAGTATAGACATTTTACAGTATTTATACTTCATAAACATGGAATGCATTTTCATTGTTTTGTGTCCTCTTCAATTTATTTCCTCAGCATTGCATAGTTTTCATTATAGAAATCCTTCACTTATTCAATTAAGTTAATTTCTAATTATTTTATTTTATTTTAGCTAGTGTAATTGGGATTATTTTCTTGATTTCTTTTTTAGATTATTTGCTGTTATCATATAGAAATGCTACTGATTTTGAAATATTGATTTTGTATCCTTCAACTTACTGAATTTGTTTATCAGTTTTAATAGTTTTTTTTGGTGGAATCTTTAGGTTTTTCCAAATATAATATCATATCACCTGCAAGCAAGGATAATTTGACATCTTTCTTTCTAACTAAATACCTCTCTTTTCTAATTGCCCTAGCTAGGGCTTCCAGGACTATGTTGACAACAGTGGTGAAAGTAGGCATTCTTTTCATGTTCCAGATATTAGAGGAAAGACTTCAGTTTTTTTTCCCATTCAGTATGATACTGGCTGTGGGTCTGTTAAATATGGCTTTTATTGTGTTGAGTATGTTTGGTCTATACCCAGTTTTTTTTTTTGACAATTTTGATCATGAAGGCATGTTGAACTTAATCAAACACTTTTTAGCACTAATTAAAATTATCATGTGTTTTTTTTTCCTTTATTCTGTTGACATAATGTATCATATGGATTGACTTGCGTATTTTGAACCATCCTTACATCCCTGGGATAAATCTTATTTGGTTATAATAAATGATCTTTTAAATGTGCTGTTAAATTAGGTTTACTAGTACTTCATTGAGGATTTTTGCATCAATGTTTATCAAGGATACTGGCCTTTCGTTGTCTTTTTTTTTTTTTAATTTGTCTTTGTCTGATTTTGGTATCAGGGCAATACTGGCCTCATAGAATGAGTTGAAAATATTACCTCCTCCTCTATTTTTTTGGAATGGTTTGAGTAGGATTGCTATTGGTTCTTCTTTAAATGTTTGATAAAATTCAGCAGTGAAGCCCTCAGGTCCCAAGTTGTCTTTACTGGGATACTTTTACTATGGCTTTGATCTCATTTCTTGTGATTGGTATGTTCGGGTCTCAGATTTCTTCATGGTTTAATATTGGTAGGTTGTATGTGTCTAGGAATGTATCTATTTCTGTTAGATTTCCCAGTATTGGGATATAGTTGTTCATAGTAGCCACTAATGATCCTGTGAATTTCTGTAGTGTCAGTTGTAGTGTCTTCTTTTTCATCTCTGATTTTATTTATTTGGATCTTCTCTCTTTTTTTCTTCATTAATCTAAGAGTTTGTAAAGTTTATTTACTTTTTTAAAAAAGCAACTGTTTTATTTCATTGATCTTTTGTATTGTTTTCTTCATTTCAATTTCATGAACTTCTGCTCTGCTCTTTACTATTTTTTTTTTCTTCTACTAATTTTGGGATTGGTTTACTCTTGCATTTCTGGCTCTTCAAGATGCATCATTAGGTTATTTATTTGAAGTTTTCTTCTTTTTGATATAGGCACTTGTAGCTATGAATTTCTGTTTCAGTGCTGTTTTCGCTGTATCCCATAGGTTTTGGTAAGTTGCGTTTCCATTACAATATGTTTCAAGAAATTTTTCTTTTTTTTTTTGAGATGGAGTCTCGCTCTGTCACCCAGGCTGGAGTGCAGTGGCGCGATCTCGGCTCACTGCAAGCTCCGCCTCCCGGGTTTCCGCCATTCTCCTGCCTCAGCCCCCCGAGTAGCTGGGACTACAGGCGCCCGCCATCTCGCCCGGCTAGTTTTTTGTATTTTTTTTTTAGTAGAGACGAGGTTTCACCGTGTAGACCAAGATGGTCTCCATCTCCTGACCTCGTGATCCGCCCATCGCGGCCTCCCAAAGTGCTGGGATTACAGGCTTGAGCCACCGCGCCCGGCCAAGAAATTTTTCAATTTCCTTCTTTTCTCATTGACCCACTGGTCACTCAGGACCATGTTGTTTAATTTCCATGTGTTTGGATAATTGCCAAAACTCCTCTTGTTACTCATTTCTAGTTTTACTCCACTGTGGTTGAGAAGATACTTTAGGTAATTTCAATTTTTTTGAGACGGAATCTTGCTCTGTCACCCCGTCTGGAGTGCAGTGGCATGATCTCAGCTCACTGCAAGCTCCACCTTCCGGATTCATGCCATTCTCCTGCCTCAGCCTCCCCAGCAGCTAGGACTACAGGCGCACGCCACCATGCCCAGCTAATTTTTTTGTATTTTTAGTAGAGACGTGGTTTCACAATGTTAGCCAGGTTGGCCTCGATCTCCTGACCTCGCGATCCATCCTCCTCGGCCTCCCAAAGTGTTGTGATTACAGGTGTGAGCCACCGCGCCCAGCCTCAATTTTTTTAATGTTTTAAGACTTGTTTTGTGACCTAACATATGATCTATCCTTGAGAATGATCCATGTGCTAAAAGAAGAATGTGTATTCAGCAGCCGTTGGGTGAAATGTTCCATAAAATATTTATTAGGTCTATTTTGTTTATAGTGAAGACTAAGTCCAATGTTTCTTTGTTGACTTTCTGTCTGGATTATCTGTCCAATGCTGAAAGTAGGCTGTTGGAGTCTCCAGCTATTTTTGTACTGAGATCCATATCTCTCTTTAATTCTAGCAATATTTGCTTTATATATCTGAGTGGTCCAGTTTTGGGTGAATATATATTTTAAATTGTTATATCCTCTTGCTGAACTGATCTCTTTATCATACTATAATGATCTTCTCTGTCTCTTCTTAGAGTTTTTGTCTTGAAATCAATTTTTTCTGATATAAGTATAGTTACTCCTGCTCTCTCTATATATATTTTTTTTGGTTTCCATTGGCATGGAATCTTTTTCCATCCTTTTATTTTCAGTCTATAAGTATCTATTGGTGAAGTGTGTTTCTTATAGGCAATATACCATTGGGTTTTGTTTTTTCATCCATTCAACCACTCTGTATGTTTTTATTGAAGAGTTTGATCTATTTACATTCAATGTTATTGTTGATAAGTAGGAAATTACTCCTGCCACTTTATTGTCTTGTTTTCTGGTTGTTTATTTTTTGACTTCTCTTTCTTCTTTCCTTCCTTCTTACCTTCCTTTTAGTGAAAGTAATTTTCTTTGGTAGTATGATTTAATTTCTTGCTTTTTTTGTATATGTATCCATTATATGTTGCTCAATTTAGGTCACCATGAGACTTGAAAATACTATCTTGTAACCTATTATTTAAACTAATTACAACTTAACACCGACCACAAACACACAAAAAGAAAACTAATAAAAACCTTACACTTTAACTCCATCCCCTGACTTTATTATTTTTCCTTCACCACTTTAAATCTATCATGCCCTCTCCTTGCCTGAAAAGTTTCCATTGAAAAGTCTGCTAGACATAGTAAAGCTCCATTGCATGTTATTTTTTTTTTCTCTTGCTGCTTTTAGGTTCCCTTCTTCATCCTTAACCTTTGAAATTTCGATTCTTCAGTGCTTTCAGGTAGTCTTTTTTGGGTCAAATCTGCTTGGTGTTCTATAACCTTTTTTTATTTGAACGTTGACATCTTCTCTAAGTTTGGGAAGTTATCTGATATTATCTCTTTAAATAAACTTTCTACCCCTTTCTCTTTCTCTACCTCCTCTTTAAGGCCAATAACTCTTATATTTGTCCTTTGCAGGATATTTTCTACATCTTGTAGATGTGCTTCACTCTCTTTATTCCTTTTTCTTTTGTCTCCACTGACCACATATTTTCAAATAGCCTGTCTTCTCAAATAGCTGGTGATGCCAGGTAGTTTTGTGTGCTTCCCTTCAGAGCCAGGTTTGTGCACTTCCCTTCAGAGCTGCGTATGCCCCCAGGCCCCAAGTGTATCCAGAGATACTCACTAAATATTTCTTTGCTTGACTAGTTCTGCTATTAAGAGGCTCTGATGCATTCTTCAGTATGTCAATAGCATTTTAACTCTAGAATTTCTGCTTGATTCTTTTTAATTATTTCTATATCATTGTTAAATTTATCTGACAGAATTCTGAATTCCTTCTCTGTGTTATTTTGAATTTCTCTGAGTTTCCTCAAAACAGTTATTTTGAATTCTCTGTCTGAAAGGTCACATATCTCTCTTTCTCTAGGATTGGTCTCTGGTGCCTTATTTAGTTTGCTTAGCGAGGTCATGTTTTCCTGGATAGTCTTGATGCTTTTAGATATTTGTCAGTGTCTGGGCATTGAAGAGTTAGGTATTTATTGTAGTTTTCAACATGTGGGCTTGTTTGTGCCCGTCCTTCTTGGGAAGGCTTTCCAGCTACTCAAAGGGACTTGGGCCTCAAGTCCAATAACAATGTGGTTTTGCAGACTCATAGATATACTGCTTTGGTGGTCTTGGATAAGTTGCAGAATTCTCTAAATTACCAAGCAGAGACTCTTGTCTTTTTCTTACTTTCTCCCACAGGGAGTCTCTCCCTCTATGCTGAGTTTCCTGGAACTGGGAGTGTGGCCACCACCACCTGGAACTGAGAGTGTGGCCACCACCACTAGAACTGTGCTGGATCAGACCAGAAGGCAGCATAGAACTGTGTCTTGCCCAAGGCTCACTGTAACCACTACTTCGTTACTATCTATGTTCACTCAAGGACCTACGGCTCTATGATCAGAAGGTGGTAAAGCCAGCCAGGTTTGTGTCCTGCCCTTTAGGGCTATAAGTTCCCCCAGGTCACAGGTGGGTTCAGAGATCCTATCTGGGAGCCAGAGATTACAGTCAAAAACCTTATAAATTTGCCTGACATTCTGTTCTGTTACAGTTAAGCTGGTACTCAACCACAATACAAAGTCCTGCCTGCTCTTCCCATCCCTTTCCACAGGCAGAGAAGATTCTCCCTGTGGCCTCCACCATCACTTGCCCATGGAGGGTTCTGCCAGGCCACCACTGATGTTCACTTTAAAGCCCAATGGCTCTTCAGTCAGCTGTGGTGAATGTTATGAGGCCTGGGACTCACCCTTTAGGGTAGTGGACTCCCCTCTGCCCCAGGGCAGGTCCAAGAGCCTAGGCTTAGACTTGGGGACCCCAAAAGCCTAATTGTTGCTCTACCCCACTGTGGCCAATCTGGTACTTAAGGTGCAAGACAAAGTCTCCTTTACTTTTCCCTCTGCTTTTCTCAAACAGAAAGAGTGTCTCCCTGTAGCCACAATAGCTGGGAATGTGCTGGTCACTCCCGAAGTCAGCATGTCTCAGAGCCCAAGGCCCATAGCATACTCCCTGGGTATTGCTGCTTGTTATTCAGGGGCCAAGGACTCTTTAGTCAGCAGGTGAAGAATCCTGCCATGACTGGGTCTTTCCCTTCAAAGCAGCATGTTTTCTTTTCATCCAGAATGTGTCTAGAAATGCCATCCATGAGTGAGGGCCTGGAATGGGGGCCTCAAAACTCTGCCCAGTGACCAATCCTACTGTGGCTAAGCTGGTGTCCAAGATGCAAGACAAAGTCCTCTTTACTCTTTACTCTGCTCTCCAAAAGCAGAAGGAAGGAATTACTTTAGTTGCTGCAAGGTGCACTGCCTGGGGTTGGGGAAGGGATGGCATAATCACTCTCTTTAGTTGCCCTAACTAGTATCCCTCTAGGTCACATGCCAGCCTAGTCCACTGGCTTGAAGCCCAGACCAGCACTAGGAGTTGCCTAGGAATTGCAGTCCTTGTGTCCTAGGCTGCATTTCAAGTTTACCAGGACCACAGAGCCCTTTGGCCCATAGTGGCGAGGCTTGTAGAGAAACTCAAATTATGACCGTTGGGATGAGCAATTCCCTTCTGGCTAGGGCTCTCTCTATGAGCAGGTGCTGGCTGAGCCCAGCATGGCTTTATTCTCCACTGTGATGAGTCAGCACTGAGTTCAACATAAAATCTCCCAGTCATTGTGCTCTCCCTCTCCCAAGAGGATAGGTTCTCTCTCTCTGCGCAGTGCAGCCGCTGCTGGGGGATAAGGAAGTGGTATCGGTGGTTCAAGCCTGTCTCTCGTACCTACCCTCTTCAATGTCTTTTTCAGTAACATGAAGTTAAAACCGCACACTTTTGATTTCAGGTGATTGCTCACCTGATTTTTGGTTCTTGTGATAGTGCTTTTCTGTGTGCAGATAGTTGTTAAAATGAAGTGTTCCTGTGGGGGAGACTAATGGTGCAGGCTCCTATTCTACCATCTTGATCCACTCACAGAAATGTCTAATTTTAAATGTCTTAGTAGCCACATTTTTTCAAAGTAAAAAATACATGAAACTAACAATAAAACTATATTTTATTTGAACCAATATATCAAAGGTATTATTTCAACTGGTAAAAACTATTTGAAAATTAATGACATATTTTGCAATTTTTTTACTATGCTTTGAATTCTGTTATATCATATATATAT
Organism: Rhinopithecus roxellana; assembly: GCF_007565055.1. Classification (NCBI taxonomy): domain Eukaryota; kingdom Metazoa; phylum Chordata; class Mammalia; order Primates; family Cercopithecidae; genus Rhinopithecus; species Rhinopithecus roxellana. The sequence continues at coordinate 136,156,646 of NC_044552.1, read as the reverse complement.
GTATATATACATATACATACATATAAGACACATCTCATTTGAACTAGCCTTCTTCCAAATGCTCAATAGTCAAATGTGGTTAGTAGCTACTATATTGGATAGCAAAGCAGTAGATTAGGTTAGCCTTTTAGGTCATTGTAAAGTTTGGAATTTAAATAGAATGAGAATCTGTTGAGTGAGTTTCAGTGAAGGGTAATAACATATAAATTATCCACTGGTAATTGTATAGATCCTTTTTTATAAATTGCAAATATAAGAAAACTAGAAAATGTTTGGTATGGTAAATAAACCTAACATTTTTGCCCCTATATATAATCAGTTATACTGTGCCACTTATTAGAAATAATAAAATATATGTGGAAACTAACCAATTGTCACCATCTCACCACTTGCATCCTGGTCAAATCTACCATTGCCTCTAGTCTAAATCATAGATGTGCCTCACCACTGCCCTCTTTCCCCTCTGCAGTCTATTCTCAATACAGCAGACAGAATGATGTTATTAAGATCTAAATAGGATAATAAAAACCATCAATGACTCCCCACCTACATCTCTGTGTGTCCCACTGAGGTCCTACCTGCCCTGGCCTCCCGTTACAACCTTGACTTCAGCTCATACTGGTTACACCCTTGCTTATTCTTCCTCAACCTTTCTGATCTTGTTCTGAGAACATACTACTCTTCTGTCTTAGAGTTTTGCCCTTGTTCTCTTTTCCTAGATACACGAGACTCTTGCCTTCACCTCATTTTGTTCTTTGCTACAACGTCACATTTTTCAGTGGTGCATTGCTGACCACCTGATATAAAATTGTACCCACTCCACTCCTGCTTTATTTTGCTGCATATAGCTTATTATCTGAAATATTATATATTTTTAGTTTTTTATTTTGTTTAAGACTCTGTCCTCTCATAGGAATATAAACTCAGGCCAAGGATATTTTTGAGCTCTTTATATAGAAATACTCAATAAATATTTTTAATAAGGTATTATTTTATCAATGTCTCTCATCCCCACTATATTCTAAACCTCCATGAGGAAAGGGCGATGTCGTGTTTTTGCTCACAAATGTATTTCCAAGGACTAGTGCTCAAAAAATATGAATTTATTTTGTGAAAACTCAATAAATATGTATTAAATAAATACATTTATCCCTCCATGGTAGGTATTACAAAGAAAAGAATCAGTATTTTATGATAGTTGCAAACAATTGCACTATAAGAGCAATAGTATTATAAATGGGAATTAAAAAGGCTCTAGCACCTAAAAGGTGATGGTGGTTCATTTATGTCAGCTGTTCATTGCTTTGATTAGAAAGGAAGAATCTGAGAAATACTAAGTTGGATTTTCTACATTTTTCTACAATTTTGGAAGGCCTATTTCAAGCCTATGAAAATGAAGGTAGTCTCATAGATCACCATCATTTGCTCAGATGAAAAGAATTTATTATGAAACAGAAAGAAAGTGAATACCCCAGGCAAATATGCTCAAGTGACTATTAACTATTCCTATCTAGATAAGTGAATGTTTTTCTTAAAACTGAGGGTATCACTATACTTTCTTTTTTATTTGTACCTAAATCTGTTGTATCTCAATGTTTAACTAGTTTAAAATGCAGTCAAAGTAATCTTCTAAGGAGATTCAAATTTATTTATGATTCATGACACTTTGTCACATAATGAATTTTTCAGGAGAACTAAAAACAATCAAAGATTTAATAATGTGCCCTGTTTCTCTGCCAGTGGCATTAGGACATACATATTGGGTAATTTTTTCCAAGTGTGGGAAGGGATTTGCACTTTTCCATTCACATTGCACTTTGCTTTCAGATAATAATATGCATTAGTAAGGAGGTTGACTAAGGTTAAGAGTGCAAGCATAACTAAATAATGTGGCCCACATGGGAACGGAATTCATGAACATGACTTCATTCATATGGTGCGTGAATCACCCCAATTAAACAACCACAGTTAATTAAAGATCTATATCTCTCTAACAGTCGCACACCTCTAACTTACAAATCAATTCATTCATTGTCTCTCTGCATCATTGAAACACTTTTGGTTATGAATGGGTTTCATTAACAGACAATACCATAAAATAGACATAAAAATAATATCATGTAGTTTTTTAATTTACTCAGAACAAAAGCATGCAAAGAAAATAGTTGCCTTACCAAATTGACAATTTCATGAATGACCAGAACAGCAACATTAATACAAAGAGCAGCATGATCTGATTGACTTGAAGAAGAAGCATAGTGTAATAGAAAAGCAAACTGGGTTTCAGCTCTTGAGGGGTCAGTTCCCGGCTCTGCCTCTTACTGCCATGTGACACCTGGGCCACTTGGCTTCTGTCAGCCATAATTTCCTTATCGAACAAAGTAAAGATATTACCATTAGAAGTAAATGACCTTATCAATGTTAAGTGCCTGGTATATAGTAGTCACTCAATACATTTTATTATTATAGACATATTACTCTGGTAGCTGTTTTAAATACAGATTTAAAAAGATCAAGAACGGAACAAGAGGAACTAGTAAGAGGGTCATTGTAGTAATCCTGGTCTGAAAAGATGACACATCCCACTCCCCCCAAAAAACAGATTTGAGAGACATTGAAGAGATAGAATTGACTGGCATGTGGTGGCAGGAGTGCTAGGGGTAGTGAAATGCTGAAACTGGATCCTTTCCTTATTCCTTATATGAAAATTAATTCAAGATGGATTAGAGACTTAAAAGACCTAATACTATAAAAACCCTAGAAGCAAACCTAGGTAATACCATTCAGGACATAGGCATGGGCAAGGACTTCATGTCTAAAACACCAAAAGCAACGTCAACAAAAGCCAAAATTTACAAATGGGATCTAATTAAACTAAAGAGCTTCTGCACAGCAAAAGAAACTACCATCAGAGTGAACAGGTAACCTACAGAATGGGAGAAAATTTTTGCAATCTACTCATCTGACAAAGGGCTAATATCCAGAACCTACAAAGAACTCAAAGAAATTTACAAGAAAAAAAAACAACCCCATCAAAAAGTAGGAAAAGGTTATGAACAGACATTTCTCAAAAGAAGACATTCATACAGCCAACAGACACATGAAAAAATGCTCATCATCCCTAGCCATCAGAGAAATGCAAATCAAAACCACAATGAGAAACCATCTCACACCAGTTAGAATGGCAATCATTAAAAAGTCAGGACACAACAGGAGCTGGAGAGGATGCGGAGAAATAGGAACACTTTTACACTGTTGGTGGGATTGTAAACTAGTTCAACCATTGTGGAAAACAGTATGGCAATTCCTCAAGGATCTAGAACTAGAAATACCATATGACCCAGTCATCCCATTACTGGGTATATACCCAAAGGATTATAATCATGCTGCTATAAAGACACATGCACACATATGTTTATTGCGGCACTATTCACAATAGCAAAGACTTGGAACCAACCCAAATGTCCATCAGTGATAGATTGGATTAAGAAAATGTGACACATTTACACCATGGAATACTATGCAGCCATAAAAAAGGATGAGTTCGTGTCCTTTGCAGGAACATGGATGAAGCTGGAAACCATCATTCTCTTTTTTTTAACTTTTATTTATTTTTATTTTATTTATTTATTTATTTATTTATTTTTATTATACTTTAAGTTCTAGGGTACATGTGCACAATGTGCAGGTTTGTTACATATGTATACTTGTGCCATGTTGGTGTGCTGCACCCATCAACTCGTCAGCATCCATCCACTCGTCATTTACATCAGGTATAACTCCCAATGCCATCCCTCCCCCCTCCCCCCTCCCCATGATAGGCCCCGGTGTGTGATGTTCCCCTTCCCGAGTCCAAGTGATCTCATTGTTCAGTTCCCACCTATGAGTGAGAACATAATCTCATTTGTTTATTTTGC